>NC_041384.1:472033498-472073142 GCF_002162155.2 Triticum dicoccoides
TGGAGGAGCCCAGGTAAGCTCCTCCTGTTATATATTTTTCTGTTTTTTTGTTTTATTTAATATATCTGCAACTTTGTTGAATTAAATAAAATACCTAGGCAAGTTCAAAAATCACCAAACTATTCCTGGCCCATAGTTGGATTATTTCCAACATGAAACATTTTAGTTTGGAGATATTTGAGCATTTAAATATTTTATATTATTTTAAATGCCCAAATTCAAATATTTATGAATTAATTCAAAAACCCTAAGATGGCCTAGGAAAATGTGCACCACTTTTGGCAGAGGTTCTGAACCAAGACAAAAATGATGGGCATTTTAGAAGGGCATTTCAGGTTCATTGAAAATTATTTTAGTAAACCCTAGTTGGTTTCAGAGGGGACTGGGGGTTCTGTCATCCCCATTTCAAGTTTCTGATGAAAGAGTAAACATGATGCAACACTCTAATGCATGACTAGCTAGGTTGTGACAATTCTGAACCCAAAGTTCTCTTTCTTTACCGTGCTTATCATAACGTTGATTCTTCGATTGTGGGTTATCAAGATCAACAACATGTTCAATCTCTACATCATTGTAATTGCTAGGTTGAGCATCAACATGAACATCATCATTAATATTATCACTAGGTTCATGTTCATTACCAGATTGTGTTTCAGCATCAGAAATAGAAATATCATTGGGACTCTCAGGTGTGTCTACAACAGGTTTACTAGAAGCATGCAAAGTTCTATCATTTTTCTTTTTTTCTTCTTAGAAGAACTAGGTGCATCAACGTTAGTTCTCTGAGAATCTTGCTCAATTCTTTTAGGGTGGCCCTCAGGATACAAAGGTTCCTGAGTCATTTTACCCCCTCTAGTCACAACTCTAAGAGCATTATCATTTTTCTTATTATTTAATTCATTGAGCAAATCATTCCGAGCTTTAAGTACTTGTTCTACATGAGTGGTAACCATAGAAGCAAGCTTACTAATAAGTTTAAGCTCACCTTTAAATCTAGACATATAATCACTCAAGTGTTCAATCATATAAGCATTATGTTTCAATTATCTACCAACATAAGCATTGAAGTCTTCTTGTTTAACAATAAAATTATCAAACTCATCCAAGCATTGGCTAGCAAACTTAGTAGATGGGATTTTACCCTTATCAAATCTATAGAGAGAATTTACCTTTACTACCTGTCTCGGGTTATCAAGACCATGTATTTCTTCAATAGATGCTTAATTCTTAACATCTTCAGCTTTAATACCTTTTTCTATCATAGATTTCTTTGCCTCTTGCATATCTTCAGGACTGAGAAATAGAATACCCCTTTTCTTCAGAGTTGGCTTAGGAGTTGGTTCAGGAAGTGTCCAATCATTATCATTACTCAACATATTATTCAATAGCAATTCAGCTTGATCAATAGTTCTTTCCCTGAAAACACAACCAACACAACAATCCAGGTGGTCTCTGGAAGCATCAGTTAGTCCATTATAAAAGATATCAAGTATTTCATTTTTCTTTAGAGGATGATCAGGCAAAGCATTAAGTAATCGGAGAAGCCTCCCCCAAGCTTGTGGGAGACTCTCTTCTTCAATTTGCACAAAATTATATATTTCCCTTAAGGCAGCTTGTTTCTTATGAGCGGGGAAATATTTAGTAGAGAAGTAATAAATCATATCCTAGGGACTACACACACAACCAGGACCAAGAGAATTAAACCATGTTTAAGCATCACCCTTTAATGAGAACGGAAAAAACTTAAGGATAAGGTAATAGCGAATTTTCTCATCATTAGTGAACAGGGTGGCTATATCATTTAATTTAGTAAGATGTGCCACAACATTTTCAGATTCATAGCCATAAAAGGATCAGATTCAACCAAAGTAATTAACTCAGGGTCGACAGAGAAATCATAATCCTTATCAGAAATACAGATAGGTGAAGTATCAAAAGCAGGATCATATTTCATTCTAGCATTCGAAGACTTTTCTTTCAGCTTAGCTAACTGTTTCTTAAGATCATATCTATCATTGCAAGCTAAAAAGTCTTTAGCGGTTTCTTCATCCATAACATAACACTTAGGCACAACAGGCAATTCATATCTAGAGGGAGAATCTTCATCATCACTTTCATCAATATTATCAGTTTCAATAATTTCATTCTCTCTAATCCTAGCAAGTTGTTCATCAAGAAATTCACCTAATGGCACAGTATTATCAAGCATAGAAGTAGTTTCATCATAAGTATCATGCAAAGTAGAAGTGGCATCATCAATAACATGCGACATATCAGAATAAATAGCAGGTGTAGGTGTCGCGAGTTTACTCAAAACAGAAGGTGAATCAAGTGTAGAGCTAGATGGCAGTTCCTTACCTTCCCTCATAGTTGAGGGGAAAATCTTGGTTCTTTCATCTTTCAAGTTCCTCATAGTAATCAACAGATATAGATCCCAAGTGACTCAAAGAATAGAGCTATGCTGTCGGGCAACGGCTCTAGAAAATAGTCTTGATAACCCACAAGTATAGGGGATCACAACAGTTTTCAAGGGTAGAGTATTCAACCCAAATCTATTGATTCAACACAAGGGGAGCCAAAGAATATTCTCAAGTATTAGCAGTTGATTTGTCAATTCAACCACACCTGGAAAACTTAATATCTATAGAAAAGTATTTAAAAGCAAAGTAATATGGAAGTAACGGTAATGGTGGCAAAAGTAACAGTAGCAGTTTTGTAGTAATTGTATCAGTGGCAACTGTAAAGTAACTAAGCAAAGATCAATATGTGAAAAGCTCATAGGAATTTGATCAATGATGGATAATTATGTCGGATGCGATTCCTCATGCAATAGTTATAACTTAGGGTGACACAAAACTAGCTCCAGTTCATCAATGTAATGTAGGCATGTATTCCAAAAATATATAGTCATACGTGCTTATGGAAAAGAACTTGCATGCCATCTTTTGTCCTGCCCTGCCGTGGGAAAGGGGTCCTATTAGAAAAGGGATATTAAGGCCTCCTTTTAATAGAGTACCGAAACAAAGCATTAGCACTTAGTGCATACATGAACTCCTCAAACTATAGCCATCACCGGTAATTGTCCCGATTATTGTCACTTCGGGGTTAAGGGATCATAACACATAGTAGGGGACTATTAACTTGCAAAATAGGATCAAGAAATAACATATATTCATGGAAACATAATAGGTTCAGATCTGAAATCATGGCACTCGGGCCGTAGTGACAAGCATTAAGCATAGCAAAGTCATAGAAACATCAATCTGAGAACATAATGGATACTAGGGATCAAACCCTAACAAAACTAAATCGATTACATGATAAATCTCATCCAACCCATCACCGTCCAGCAAGCCTATTGAAAGCACAAGTGCTCCCTAGGTGGTTTTGATAATTGATGACAACATATCTCTTGTTGGACTAACATTTCTATCTAGCATGTTTTGGATAAGTTCAACAATGGAGTGGCATGGACTAAAAGTTGTGGGAACTCCTTCAAGATGCTAAGGACAAAGGATTGGCTAAAGCTTCAAGCTCAAGACTCTTCATTTTACATTTTAGTGATCCAAGATCACATTGAGTCCATAGGAAAAGCCAATACTATCAAGGAGGGATGAGGTGTTGCTTAATGAGCCTCTTGCTTCATGTGCTTAATGATATGCTCCAAAATCCTCAGCTACTTTCCCACTTCCACATATGACCTAAACCCTAAGCCAAACTCGGTCCTACCGATTCTTCCTATCCGGCGCCACCGAGTTTCACTTGTCATAAGCCACTGCCAAACCCTAATCATTTCGGTCTCACCGATGGGATCTCGGTCTCATCGAGATGGGCTTGCAAACTCTCTGTTACCCATTGCAATATTCTCGGTCCCACCGAGATATGCAATCGGTTCCACCGAGTTTGCTTGGCCAAATCTTAGTTTCACTTATTACCCAAATCGGTCCCACCGAGTTTGAGTAATCGGTCAAATCGAGTTTTGGATTTACCCTAACCCTAGCACATCGGTCCCACCGAGTTGATCCAGTCGGTCCCACCGAAATCTCTAACGGTCACTAGGTTTACATTTTCGGTCCGACCGAGTTTATTGATTTGGTCCCACCGAGATTGGAAAACTATGTAACGGTTGAATTTCGTGTGGAGGCTATATATACCCCTCCACCTCCTCTTCATTCATGGAGAGAGCCATCAGAACACATACACCATTCCAACTCATATGTTCTGAGAGAGAACCACCTACTCATGTGTTGAGACCAAGATATTCCATTCCTACCATATGAATCTTGATCTCTAGCCTTTCCCAAGTTTCTTTCCACTCAAATCTTCTTTCCACCAAATCCAAATCCTATGAGAGAGAGTTGAGTGTTGGGGAGACTATCATTTGAAGCACAAGAGCAAGGAGTTCATTACCTACACACCATTTGTTACTTCTTGGAGAGTGGTGTCTCCTAGATTGGCTAGGTGTCACTTGGGAGCCTCCGACAAGATTGTGGAGTTGAACCAAGGAGTTTGTAAGGGCAAGGAGATCGCCTGCTTCGTGAAGATCTACCGCTAGTGAAGCAAGTCCTGTGTGGGCGATGGCCATGGTGGGATAGACAAGGTTGCTTCTTCGTGGACCCTTTGTGGGTGGTTGCTTCTTCGTGGACCCTTCGTGGGTGGAGCCCTGTGTGGACTCGCGCAACCGTTACCCTTGGGTGGAGCCCTGTGTGGACTCGCGCAACCGTTACCCTTCGTGGGTTGAAGTCTCCATCAACGTGGATGTAGGATAGCACCACCTATCCGAACCACGGGAAAAACATCCGTGTCTCCAATTGCGTTTGATCTCTCCAAACCCTTCCCTTTACATTATTGCAAGTTGCATGCTTTACATTCCGCTGCTCATATACTCTTTGCATGCTTGCTTGATATGTATTGTGTGTGTTGAAATTGTGCCTAAACCCCACTTAAACCGAAAAAGCTTAAAAATTGCAACTTGAGCATTATGTGTCTAATCACCCCCCTCTAGACACATCTACTTCTAGATCCTACAAGTGATATCAGAGCTTTGGTCTCCATTGCCTTGGTTTAATCACCATTGGAGGAAGATGGATGTGTCTACATTAGGGAGTCTTAGACATAGAGTGCCTATTCTTGATGGAGAGTATTTCCATGAGTGGAAAAATGAGATGCTTGTAATCTTCAATCAATATCATTTGAACAAGTATATTGCTAGCCCTTGTGCACCTCATATTGATCCTTTGCATCCTACCCTAGATGAAGATATTGACATGATTCGCAATCTTAGAACTATTGAGCTCATCATTAGAGGATTGCCCAAAAATTTGATTGCTAGTTTGCCTACTCACAATTGTGCCTATACCATATGGAAATTTCTTGAGGAACGATTTCCCGATTATTCCTTGAAAACTTTGGATGAAATTCTCCATAAATCTATTGCCTTGAGTAAGATGAACTCTAGTGATCCTAGTTTTGGAAAATGTCTTTTTGAACTTGCCAATCTTAAGCATGCTAAAGGAGATGTTGGAATCATTAATGATATCATATTCAAAGCTATAAGAATTCATAAAAATGACCACTTTGATGATCATTTATCTAATGAATTACCCTCTCTAGGAAATGATGAGTCACAAGATCATGATGAACATGGATACTATGATGATGATGATGATAGTGACTTCGATCTTGATGATGCAATGAGAAATTTTGGTCTTATGGCAAATCTTCGGGGATATGAATCAGGAGGAAAGGAATGGGTTCTTGATAGTGGATGTACTGATCATATGACCGGAGATGAAGAGATGTTTCGTGAGCTTGCTGAAAATGACAGCCCTCGAAAATATGTCACCTTTGGTGATAATTCAAAGGGTAAAGTGGTTGGCCTTGGTAAGGTGGCCATCTCACATGATAGTTCCATTCAAAATGTCATGCTTGTTGAATCTCTTGGCTACAACTTACTTTCAGTATCTAGACTTGCTGATTTCGGTTTGAATGTCCTATTTACTGAGGTAGATTGCCAAGTATTTCGTCGAGACAATCATAAAATGGTCTTTACGGGTATGCGTAGAGGTGATCTTTACATTGTCGATTTCTCTAAAAAGGCACAACCTAAAACTTGCTTTGTTGCTAAATCCTCAAAAGGTTGATTGTGGTATAGACGACTAGGTCACGTTGGCATGAGAAACCTTGACAAGCTTATTAAAGGAAATCATATCCTTGGAGTTAACGATGTCATATTTGATAAGGATAGACTTTGCAGTGCTTGTCAAGCAGGTAAACAGGTTGGAGGAAGACATCCCGTGAAGAACATCATGACCACAAGGAGGCCACTCGAGCTACTTCACATGGATCTTTTTGGTCCCAACGCCTACAAGAGTCTCGGTGGAAATTCTTTTGGTCTAGTTATAGTTGATGACTTTTCAAGATTTACGTGGGTGTTCTTTCTTAATGATAAGTCGCAGGTCCAGAAGATCTTCAGAAACTTCGCTAGGAAGGCCCAAAATCAGTTTGATGTGAAGATCAAGAAGGTTCGAAGTTACAACAAAACGGAGTTCAAGAACGCAAATGTGGACACCTTTCTTGATGAAGAAGGGATTTCACACGAGTTCTCGGCTATGTACACACCTCAACAAAATGGAGTTGTTGAGAGGAAGAACCGGACGCTCATCAAAATGGCAAGAACGATGCTTGATGAATACAAGACGCCAAAGCACTTTTGGGCAGAAGCGGTTGAGACAGCTTGTCACGCAACAAATCGCTTATATCTTCACAAGCTACTCGGCAAGACGTCATACGAGCTTCTCACCGGTAACAAACCCCAAGTTGGATACTTTCGAGTATTTGGCTCAAAGTGCTACATTCTTGATAAGCATCATCGTTCAAAGTTTGCTCCTAAAACTCATGAAGGTTTTCTACTTGGTTATGGCTCAAACTCTCACACTTACCGTGTCTACAACAATTTCACCCGAAAGGTTGAAGAGACGGTAGATGTGAAGTTTGATGAATCTAATGGCTCGCAAGTAGAGCAACTGCCAATTGATGTAGGAGACAAAGACCCTTCAGAAGCAATTCAAGACTTGTCCATTGGCAAAATTCGTCCAACGGAGGTGAAGGAGAGTACTTCATCCGTCCAAGTGGAAGCTTCCACTTCACGACAAGGTGAACCAAGAATCGACACGGAAGCATCCACAAGTGGGACACACCAAGATGAAGAAAATGAGGAAGTATGTCAAGATGAACATCAACAACCTCCTTCTCCACCACGACAAGAGAACGACGATGTCAACAATGAAGAAGTCCAAGAAGAAGAACAAGATGAAGAAGATGTTCAACAAATACCCAAGCAAAAGCTCTCACGAGTTCGAGCAAGAATTGCCAAAGATCATCCGTCGAGCAAATCCTCAATGATATACAAACTGGGAGAATCACTCGCTCAAAAACTCGTTTAGCTAACTTTTGTGAAAACTATTCATTCATCTCTAGCATTGAACCAATGAAGGTTGAAGAAGCATTGGAAGATCCGGATTGGATAAACGCTATGCATGAAGAGCTACATAATTTTGAGAGAAACCAAGTTTGGACATTGGTTGAGAAGCCCGACAACAACCACAACATCATTGGTACCAAATGGGTGTTTTGCAACAAGCAAGATGAAGATGGACAAGTGGTTCGCAACAAAGCACGTCTCGTCGCCCAAGGGTACACACAAGTCGAAGGTATGGACTATGGTGAGACGTATGCTCCCGTTGCTAGACTTGAGTCCATTCGCATCTTACTTGCCTATGCTAATCACCATAATATCACCTTGTACCAAATGGACATTAAAAGTGCTTTTCTAAATGGTGAAATAGAGGAGGAAGTTTATGTCAAACAACCTCCCGGCTCTGTCAATCCTAAGAAACCAAATCATGTTTACAAACTTCACAAAGCTCTTTATGGTCTTAAACAAGCTCCTAGAGCATGGTATAAATGCTTGACCAAGTTCCTTACTACAAGTGGTTTTGAAATTGGTAAAATTGATTCTACTCTTTTTACTAAAAGGGTTAATGGAGAACTATTTGTATGCCAAATTTATGTTGATGATATCATATTTGGTTCAACTAACCCTCTCTTTAGTGAAAAGTTTGGAAAGCTAATGTCAGAGAAGTTTGAGATGTCTATGATGAGTGAACTCAAATTCTTTCTCGGATTACAAATCAAGCAAACTAAGGAAGGTACATTTGTCTCTCAAACAAAGTACACCAAGGACTTATTCAAGAAGTTCAATATGCAAGAATGCAAAGGTATGTCTACACCCATGCCTACTAGTGGACATAATGATTTGTCCAAAGATGGTGAACCTGTTGATCAAAAGGTTTATCGCTCTATGATTGGTTCATTGTTATACCTATGTGCTTCACGTCCCAATATTATGCTAACTGTGTGCATGTGTGCACGATATCAAGCTGCTCCTAAAGATTGTCATCTTAAGGCTGTGAAAAGGATAGTGAGATATTTAATCCATACACCAAATTTTGGCATTTGGTATCCTAAGAGGTCTTCTTTGATCTTGTTGGCTATTCTGACTCGGATTATGCCGGAGACAAGGTTGAGAGAAAGTCCACTTCGGGTACTTGTCAATTTCTTGGCAGATCTCTTGTGTCTTGGTCTTCCAAGAAACAAAACTCGGTATCCTTATCCACCACCGAAGCGGAATACATTGCCGCTGGTTCATGTTGCGCTCAATTACTTTGGATGACCCAAACTCTTAAAGATTATGGGATTTATGTGAAACATGTTCCACTGCTTTGTGACAATGAAAGTGCTATCAAAATTGGTCATAATCATGTACAACATTCTCGAACTAAGCATATTGAAGTTCGTCATCATTTCATTCGAGATCATGTTGCTAAGGGTGACATCAATCTTAAGCATGTTCGCACCGACAAGCAATTAGCGGATATATTTACTAAACCACTTGATGAGAAAGTGTTTTGCAGGTTGAGAGGAGAATTGAACATCATTGATGCTTCGAACTTGGAGTAGAAACTCCATTGGATACATGCAAGACATGAGCTTATGACTAATCCATGATATATCTCTTATGATAACTATCTTATGTCTTGGATATATTTGCACCTTGCATGTTGTCTAACCCATGTAGGTGCTTGGTTGAATCTAATTCCATGAGATTGCGACTCACTCATATCTTGAGCAATCTCTACACCACCAAGACTCTACACAATAGTGGATGAAGATAGGGAAGCACAAAACCACTCAAACATATCCTTTGACAAATTCTATGTTAAGCTTCATGATTGTCATTTTTGGATACACAAGTGCTCTTCCTTGCAAGAACTAACCCATGTAGGTAGATGAACTCAAACTCCAAGTGGTGCTCCCAACTCTTGATGAACTACATCAACCTTGAGCACCCACACAAGTTCAACAACATGAGCAAGAACCACACCACCACCCAAGGTATCTTATTCTATCTTAGAGAAGCTTTACTCCAAGACATGAGTCAAAGCAACTCAACAAGATGTGAATACATCAAGATGCTTAAACGAAAATTGGTAACCCCATTTTGAGCTTAAACGATGAGTATGACCTATGATCAAGTGTTCTCACTTGACTCCTAAGTCAATATACTCTAACATAGGTGACTATGTCACCGCCCAATTCTAGATGAAGTTCTCATGTGTTCTTTTCTGAGTTATTGCATTTGTCCCTTGCATATTTGTTTCCTTCTTTTTCAAACAAAACAAAAACAAAAACTTCATCTAGAAACTTTCACTCTTTTCTTTTTTTTGGTTCTTGTTCTGCATATTTTTGCATCAAATTCATTGCAAATCTTTGTGAGATCTTACTTGACTAGTGAGCTGAGGTGACAAGTGTTTTTCTCTGTGATGAACTCAGTTTCACCAAATTGCCATTTTTGGTCCAACTGAATCCCTTCGGTACTACCGAAACATGCCACTCGGTGCCACCGATTTCGCAACAGGAAAAACAGTTTGCCACATATTCTATATTTCTTCTGATCCAGCTCCACTCAATGAATCTTGTCCTCTACAAGCATCACAGTTTTATTCCCTGCTTTGTACTGAATCTCAAGGACCAAACCTATTCGACGGATTCCAGGAAAAACCTTCTTGGAAATTGATGTCAAAGGGGGAGAGAGAGATCACATCAAAGCTTATCATCAGGGAGAAAGAGATCACATCAAAAGCTTATCACCTACAAAGGAGAAAGTACTAAGGGGGAGAGAATACTCAAGGATCCCAGATGCTTGATGTTCAAGAGGAGAGATGCCACATGTCTTTTTGGGGCAAAGACATGTTCATATGAACTCATTTGAATTAAGTTCTATTCATATCTTTCAGCTCTGATTTTCTGTTTCCTATCTTCTCCCAATATCCCATGTACGATTCAGGGGGAGCAAGACACCTAAGGAAAAGAAATCAGTCAAATTCATTGCATATCTTTATTCTTGGGGACATGTTGAATTCAATGTGGTACCTTGTACTCACTCTCTACATGTCATCCCAGTCTTGGTATTCTTGTGGTTTCTTTTGTTTGCTCTGGCTAGTGGACGTACCTGTGTTATCTAACCTTGTTTGTGCAGGTCCATTCCATCCTAAGCCAACTCAAGACCACAAGGTAAGTATATGCATCAAAATCATGAGTATGAGGAGTTCTTGCTTATGTACATACTGTTTGCAAGAAGGACTCATGAGCATGAAGGTATTTTCCTTGATAATCTTTTGCTCTGATGCATATGGCCAAGATGCATGTAACACATTGCCTACTCTGTCATGGTTATGCTCTCACATGCATCTATATTTCATATTTACATGAGTGCATACATGTAGGGGGAGCCTATGCTCGTTACATGTCCTTCCAAAGCTTTACTTGCTGTTCTTTACATCTTTACCTAAAACTTTGATGTATGTTGCCATCAATTACCAAAAAGGGGGAGATTGAAAGCACAAGTGCTCCCTAGGTGGTTTTGATAATTGATGACAACATATCTCTTGTTGGACTAACATTTCTATCTAGCATGTTTCAGATAAGTTCAACAATGGAGTGGCATGGACTAAAAGTTGTGGGAACTCCTTCAAGATGCTAAGGACAAAGGATTGGCTAAAGCTTCAAGCTCAAGACTCTTCATTTTACATTTTAGTGATCCAAGATCACATTGAGTCCATAGGAAAAGCCAATACTATCAAGGAGGGATGAGGTGTTGCTTAATGAGCCTCTTGCTTCATGTGCTTAATGATATGCTCCAAAATCCTCAGCTACTTTCCCACTTCCACATATGACCTAAACCCTAAGCCAAACTCGGTCCTACCGATTCTTCCTATCCGGCGCCACCGAGTTTCACTTGTCATAAGCCACTGCCAAACCCTAATCATTTCGGTCTCACTGATGGGATCTCGGTCTCACCAAGATGGGCTTGCAAACTCTCTGTTACCCATTGCAATATTCTCGGTCCCACCGAGATATGCAATCGGTTCAACTGAGTTTGCTTGGCCAAATCTCAGTTTCACTTATTACCCAAATCGGTCCCACCGAGTTTGAGTAATCGGTCAAACTGAGTTTTGGAATTACCCTAACCCTAGCACATCGGTCCCACCGAGTTGATCCAGTCGGTCCCACCGAAATCTCTAACGGTCACTAGGTTTACATTTTCGGTCCGACCGAGTTTATTGATTCGGTCCCACCGAGATTGGAAAACTGTGTAATGGTTGGATTTTGTGTGGAGGCTATATATACCCCTCCACCTCCTCTTCATTCGTGGAGAGAGCCATCAGAACGCATACACCATTCCAACTCATATGTTCTGAGAGAGAACCACCTACTCATGTGTTGAGACCAAGATATTCCATTCCTACCATATGAATCTTGATCTCTAGCCTTTCCCAAGTTGCTTTCAACTCAAATCTTCTTTCCACCAAATCCAAATCCTATGAGAGAGAGTTGAGTGTTGGGGAGACTATCATTTGAAGCACAAGAGCAAGGAGTTCATTACCTACACACCATTTGTTACTTCTTGGAGAGTGGTGTCTCCTAGATTGGCTAGATGTCACTTGGGAGCCTCCGACAAGATTGTGGAGTGGAACCAAGGAGTTTGTAAGGGCAAGGATATCGCCTGCTTCGTGAAGATCTACCGCTAGTGAGGCAAGTCCTGTGTGGGCGATGGCCATGGTGGGATAGACAAGGTTGCTTCTTCGTGGACCCTTTGTGGGTGGTTGCTTCTTCGTGGACCCTTCGTGGGTGGAGCCCTGTGTGGACTCGCACAACCGTTACCCTTGGGTGGAGCCCTGTGTGGACTCGCGCAACCGTTACCCTTCGTGGGTTGAAGTCTCCATCAACGTGGATGTAGGATAGCACCACCTATCCGAACCACGGGAAAAACATCCGTGTCTCCAATTGCGTTTGATCTCTCCAAACCCTTCCCTTTACATTCTTGCAAGTTGCATGCTTTACATTCCGCTGCTCATATACTCTTTGCATGCTTGCTTGATATGTATTGTGTGTGTTGAAATTGTGCCTAAACCCCACTTAAACCGAAAAAGCTTAAAAATTGCAACTTGAGCATTATGTGTCTAATCAGCCCGCTCTAGACACATCTACTTCTAGATCCTACACCTATGTTGGAATTACTCATGCACGGCGGTGAGCATCATGAAATTGGTGATGGAGGAAGGTTGATGATGACGACAGCGACGGATTCCCCTCTCCGGAGCCCCGAATGGACTCCAGATCAGCCCTCCCGAGAGAGATTAGGGCTTGGCTGCAGCTCCGTATTGTAAAATGCGATGAATCCTTCTCTCTGATTTTTTTCTCCCCGAACATGAATATACAGAGTTGGAGTTGAGGTCGGTGGAGCATTAGGGGGCCCATGAGACAGGGGGGCGCGCCCTAGTGTAACATCCCAAATTTTCACTTTGGAATGTTATACATTAGATCATCATTGCATATCATTATTTTTGCTTTTGGTCCTGATCCAGAAATTCTACGCAACTCAAGGACCCACGGAGAGAGTTGGGGATTTCGTTATTTTCATACTTGGGTTTTTCTCAAATTTTGAAAATAGGATCATTTGATTTTATTTATTTTATCTTCAATTATTTCAATTAAAAATAAATGAGAGGGAATAAAATGACTTTCCCAAAATAAAGAAATATTGAGGATTTAATAAAAAAATCAAATAAGATTTTATTTTGGAGTTTTTCCTTGTTTTTATTTGAATTTAGGAAAAATGTGCGTTTTTCGAAATCGCATTTAGGCCCCAAATAAATGTTCACTTTCTCCGACTTGATTTTAGAAGTCGGGGAAAATTTATTTCAGGATTTTTGGAGTCTGTTTAGTATTTCTTTTCTTTCTTTTTCTGCACGTCAAATTATTAAAAAAACGAACCGACCTAACTGGGCCGTGTCCAACTAGGACACTTGGCCCGGCTGGCCTTTATAAGCCGCGCCCCGAGGCCCGCTACAGCCACCCCACCCGAAACCCTAACCCTAGCCGCCACCCGCCGCCGCCACCCGCGCCGCCCGCCGCTGCCGCCGCCCGTGCCGCCTCGTCCGAGCTCCCCGCCGCCCCGCCGGACCCACCTGCCATCGCCGACTCGTCGTATCTCGCCGGAATCGAGGTAGCCACGGGTTTTTCTTAGAAAACCGATCGGTTTTTCTGAAAACCAAGATCCGTTTTTTTCATATCCGGTTCGGTTTATTTTCGTCGGTTTAGTTATTTAGCGAACGTCAGCTTTTTCGTTCGTTTTTACAAACGGTTTTCGTCGTTTAGCCGCAGACCGCGAACGTTCATTCATTAGCCTGTGCGTTGTTTTTCTTTTTCTCGGATTTTCCGCGATTATTTCTGATCCTAATTTCTGGTCCGATTTTCGTTTTAGTTTAACTTTTCACTCGTTTATCGGAATCAGGCGATTCAAGCGCCTGGAGTTTCATCTCGAAACCCTATTTCTGTTTAACCAACTCAAACAAGTTTTTGCATCTGTAAACTTTGCTCTAGATCCAGAGTAGTAAATGAAGCTTGTTTCTTTCGCCGTTTGACTTTCGTTGCTTCGTTTGATTTGATTCTTTTTGCGAACCGGAGTTCTTAAGTTGAACTTTCTGGTTGTATTTCTTATTTGAGTTTTACCTGTGCATTAGATGAGTGCTTATCGTGTGCTTGTTTGTTTGCGATAGAGTACCCGGAGCGCTTGCTACTTTGAATCTCTAGGTTTCACGGATCATCAGCAAGGCAAGTAACACTTTGATCACACCTCTTACTACCGAGTTTTATTGCATTAGATCAATCCTCAAACATTGCATGATTAGGATCTAATTAAATTGTGGGTTTTGGGAAAGTAGATGAGGTAGTACCTATTACCTGTTTTATTATCAAACACTTGGGAGTTACTTCTACGTTTGCTTATATTGACATGCTATGCTAGTAGACATGGATTGGGTGAGTGTATCCATGACAGATGTGAGATTGTTAATTAATGGTTTATTTAAGGTGGAAACTTTAATACACATCTGGGTGGATTGAGGCACCTGGGTATTCCAGCGATTGCCTGTGTTTTTCTTTATGGACCGCCACCCAGTCTAAAAGGGATCATGAGATTATTCATACTAGAAACTTCCGTGTGCAGCCACAAGCTACTGTGGGCTCTAGCATAGTTGACTAAGTCGTGCAAACTCTTACAGTGGTACACTAGCAGATGTAGGGGAAAGTAGGTGTAACGGTCTACCCGATCGTAAGGTGCTAGCGCTTCTGAAAGACTATGTCTCGGTCATCCGTTTCTCAAACACCATGTAGTGCGAGAATCCCAACGGAGGAGATCGAGTCTTGTGGGGAAAAGTGCGCAAACCTTTGCAGAGTGTATAAACTAATCATGGTTAGCCGTGTCCTCGGTTATGGACATCTTGAGTATCTAGTTCTTGGATTATCATGTGAATCTCATCATGTGACTCTAATTAATTTTGTTGGGTTATAATGTTGATGCTTAATTGGGATTGAGAGGGTGTCTACACTCTCAATGTTTAACAACCACCATGGTAGTTAATAAAATTTATTCCTTTGCAGTAAGGAAAAACTAGCTTTACGCAAAACTGTAACCATAAAGCTTTCCACCAGCCATATATGCATGTAGTATAGCTTTATTCTTCCATTACTCTCTATGTGTTATATTGCCAGCATATTCCATGTGCTGACCCGTTTCGGGCTGCAACGTTCATGTTGCAGACTTTTCAGACGACAAGTAAGGTGCCTTTAGGTCGTGGTTCTATACTCAGTGATGCCATTGGAGTTGATGGACTCACTTATCTTCCAAGCCATCTGCTGTTATCATTATTAGATGGCCTTAAGCCATATTTTACTATAATAAGTTCTCTTTTGAGAACATTCGATGTAATAAGTGTGTGATTGCTACTCTGTTATAAATCCTTCAAGTACTATGCGTGTCAGCATTACTGATCCAGGGATGACACTAAAGCACAGAGATCGGACTGTTTGAGGTCTGGTCGCTACACCCAGGGGGTGGGCGTGCCCCCCACCCTCATGGACAGCGTGTGGGCCCCCTGACGATGATTCTTTTGCCAAAATTTTTATATATTCCAAAATTATTCTCCGTGAAGTTTCAGGTCATTCCGAGAACTTTTATTTCTACACAAAAATAAAACCATGGCAATTCTGC
This sequence comes from Triticum dicoccoides, assembly GCF_002162155.2. Lineage (NCBI taxonomy): Eukaryota > Viridiplantae > Streptophyta > Magnoliopsida > Poales > Poaceae > Triticum > Triticum dicoccoides. The sequence goes on from NC_041384.1 coordinate 472,049,175, forward strand.
TGAAAACAGCGTCAGTTCGGATTAGTTCCATTCAAATCATGCAATTTAGAGTACAAAACAAGGTCAAAAGTGTTTGGAAAAGTAGATACGATGGAGATGTATCACTGCCATGCGTGTCGACTGCCAGATCTTGGAGGAGCACCTCGTCTTCGAGGCCATCGTCGACACCGCCACGCGGTTGTCTACTTTAAAATACAGTTCATGATGTTTTCTCGAGGCCACCGCCAGTGCCTTCTAGTGATTTGTCCTCTGTATTGTTAATATGCAATTTGATGTTCAGTTAACTGTTTGGTCCTCTGAAACGTAATTTTCAGTTAACACTTTGGTCCAACAATTGCTACATTTCGTAGTACTGTTCTCAACCATTCTTTGTTTTGTTAACTGTCTTATCTTCTCTTACATGTTTCTACTCTAAAATGTCGTGCTTACTTAACTATTTTGGTTCATTTGGTCTTCTATCCATTTAACTGTTTTGTTCAGTTCTGCAATTTGGTTGTACTCAATACATATTCTGCTGATAGTATGGCAACTTTTAGTTAACCTGATCAAGATCTTCCTTATGTGTGTTGCAGGGAAACAATGGGAGACATTGCGGTTTACCATCGAGGTTTGTTGTGCAGTTGCAGGAATCATTCTAATATTTAGGTTTCTTACAATTTGGTCTTGCACATGTAGGTCCTGCTGTCAGAGGCTTAGACCCACTGTTCGACCCATTTTGCATATGGGGAAATGAGATGTCCACGAATATCAGTCAAGTCAAGAAACCCAGAAAGATCGTTAGGATGAAGAAACTTGCGACGAATAATATCAAGATCTTTGTTTGCACAATGAAGAAGACATCAGTTAACTATAGTATGGTACCAACTCTTTTACTGTGTTTTTACCCCTTGCGCCATTTCAAAATTTACAACAGCGATTTATGCATAGCTTTGTTTTCAGTACTATTCAAAGCAGTTCACCGATGATTACCTCTCAAACCACCTGCATGGTTAAGAGGAAAGGAAGGTATTCATTCAACACCCATGGTAGAATATTTAAGTCTTGCTGAAGAGGATGAAGGTTGGGTGGGCAATTATCCATAGACACTGGCCTAAAGTTGCAAGGACATTCAACATCACTGAAGGCTCAATATTTGCCATCCGCTTCTGCAGTTTCCCAGATGAGATTCATTTGTCTATTTACCATGTATGATGCTACTTTACAAAGGTTTTTGATGCTGCATGTGAAACTTGGTGTTGTTGTGTAATGGTGTAACTCAGTGCCGAAGCTATCTGATGTAATTCGATTATGAAATTCCGGTTGCTTTTATACGGATATGAAATATCTGGCGTGTTTTATAAGAAATATCAGTTCGATTAGTACATGGATTATCAATAATAGGCTAATTACCCTGCTTATTGGGGTTTTCTATTACAAACGGTTAGTCAGACAGCACCGTGGGCGATGAACTCAAACAACCCGCACGGTTTATAGAAAGTAGGTGTGTTCGATCAACTAACAATCACACATGGCTTCCGGCAGAGAACTGTTTGCGTTAGGCCACCTTGCACAAACATTTCCACACAAAGAACTGTGTGGGATGTACATACCTACGGAAATGATTTTCTGGGATTCACCGTGTGGGATGTACATACCTATGGAAATGATTTCTGCGATTCACCATGTGGGATGTACATACCTACGGAAATGATTTCTGGGATTCACCGTGTGGGATGTACATACCTACGGAAATGATTTCTGGGATTCACTGTGTGGGATGTACATACCTACGGAAATGATTTGTGGGATTCACTGTGTGGGATGTACATACCTACGGAAATGATTGGATTTCGATGCCTCGCCCGATCACACACGGCCCCAGCCTAGGTCCCAGGAGGGCCTATCCCCAACAATTTCTGGGTCATGTGGGAAGGACCCCCTATCGCCCACACTCAATTGGCGATGGTTCCAAGTGCCGTCGAGGAAAGGGGTTAAAAACCATTTGTTTAGCACGTCGTTGTACCAGTGCCATGTGTAGTAAATTAGAAGGAATTTTTAAACATATTGGTCTCACGGCATGGACCCATGCATGCAGTGCCATGGCATTTTAATTCCAAAGAATTAAAAAATAATCAGACAAACATAAAACCTTGCTTGATGTAATGTCATGCCACCAAGATGACGTGGTAAAAAATTGGCTTGTTTGACAAAAGTTTGGACACATAACTGGAGCAACTCACTAGAAGGCTTGTGGTTCTGAGAGGGAACAATGCATGTTTGATGACGAATGGGAGATGGCTTCCTCTTACGGCCTTCAATTTTTTTGTACATTTAACACGCACTAATACAACTGACATGTGAAAATTTGGAAAATTTCAGTGGTCATTTAACCTTTTAAACACATTTAAGTGATTTTCTAGCCATTTTAATGACTGTAATTCAAATTAAACTACATGTACATGCAACGGCTAATCATAACGGTTTGAAAAATCATATTTGTGTACTTGTGTGCGAGTTAATTCCATGTGCAGTAAATTAGAAGGAATTTACAAACATATTGGTCTCACAGCATGGACACATGCATGGAGTGCCATGGAATTTTAATTCCAAAAACTTAAAAATGATCAGAAAAACATGAAACCTTGCTTGATGTAATGTCATGCCACCAAGATGATGTGGTAAAAAAATTGGCATGTTTGACTAAAGTTTGGACACACACCCCTCACAAACCAGAGCAGCTCACTAGAAGGCTCATGGTTCCGAAAGGGAACAATGCATGTTTGATGACGAACGGGAGATAACTTCCTCTTACAGCCTTCAATTTTTTCTATGTTTAATGTGCACTAATACAACTGTCATGTGAAAATTTGGAAAATTTCAGTGGTCATTTGACCTTTTAAACACATTTAAGTGCTTTTCTAGCTATTTAATGACCGTAATTCAAATTTGAACTACCTATACATGCAACGGATAACCATAACGGTTTGAAAAATCATATTTGTGTACTTGCGTGCGAGTTAATTCCATGTGCAGTAAATTAGAAAGAATTTTCAAACATATTGGTGTCACAGCATGGACACATGCATGGAGTGCCATGGCATTTTAATTCCAAAAAATTAAAAAATGATCATAAAAACATGAAACCTTGCTTGATGTAATGTCATGCCACCAAGATGATGTGGTAAAAAAATCGGCCTATGTTACGAAAGTTTGAACACACACCCCTCACAAACCGGAGCAACTCACTAGAAGGCTCGTGGTTCCGAGAGGGAATAATGCATGTTTGATGACGAACGAGAGATAACTTCCTCTTACAGCCTTGAAATTGTTTCTACGTTTAACGTGCACTAATACAACTGTCATTTGAAAATTTGGAAAATTTCAGGGGCCATTTGACCTTTTAAAGACATTTAAGTGATTTTCTAGCCATTTAATGACCGTAATTCAAATTTTAACTACATCTACATGCAACAGCTAACCATAATGGTTTGAAAAATCATATTTTTGTGTACTTCTGTGCGAGTTAAAAATCATCAGACGATGTAAACATCTGGTGTTCAAAAAAGAAAATGTAAAGATCTGGCAAGACAACTGACCCCCACACGATTGGCACTCTATTTCGCGGCTCGAGGTTTGATAGGTGAGTGGCGGGGGTTATTAATTAGACACGGTTCTGTATTGGAAACCGTTAGCTATTAAGTTCACACATGGATTTTGCCGCGGGAATCGTGTGTAATTTAAACTACAGTACTCATAAATTCCAGCGACCAATGTGTGTACTGTTCACGTCGATCTAGATTTCAGCCGCCAATAAATACTATCTTCGTCCCGCCTGCATTCTCATTTACATCCTCCCCTCACCCGCTCTCTCTCTCTCAAATCTCTATCATGGAGTCGCCGGTTTGCCCATCCGCCGACGAGGAGTCGCCGCCCCCCGAGGACGCTCACTCGAAGAACAGCGACGAGGACCCCTACGCGCGTGCCAGATGAGGTTGCACCAGACCCCCCAACTTTCGATTGGTTTTGGGGCCAGTACAATCTTTATCTGTGGAAATCACTACCGCCGGCTGAGAAAGCCAGGTAAGTGACGTTCAAGAAGGAGATGGTGGAGGAGGAAGCCAGGTACCAGGTGGCTTGTAAAGCCCGTGATGCCTCCTGGAAAAAGGAGGCGGTGGATCTTTGGGGGCGGGCGCGTCATCGTGCGGAGAAGGTGTATGAAGGTGGGTACTTTGCGAGGAAGGTCAAAGGTGCTAGGCGCCTCATTGCTACATGGAGGTGGGCCGATAAGCTCTAACGTGCCACTGACGAGGAGCTCCGGTGGGCGCCCAATGAAATGGCAAGATCGTTCGCGCTCGTTTGCCAGCAAGAGGCAGATCAGTACGTCAAGCGTTGCGAGGCGGAGGAGGCGGAGTACCGCCTCCGCAATGGGAAGACGCCGCGCACCAGGGAGCTGATGGCGAGGGGCTGCCGGAATACTGGCCCCGGGAGGGATTATTAGTTTTAGCATTGTATGTTTTCAATTTTATGCATTGTACCTAGTAGTTAAGTATCATCACGTATATGTGATGATATTATATATATATATTCTATGATGAACTAATGAACAATTAATACATATATAAGATGATATTAAGAATTCCATTTTCTATCTATTTTGTATACTAATTTGAATCTAGCTGTTATCATCCACATATACAGAATGGAAAGCGTATACACACACATTGAAACAAAACATATAAGAATGGAAAACATAGTACACACATTGAAACAGAGCAATAAACAAAGCAATACTATGGTTGCTATGAATACATAGCTATCCACGTCGAAATGACTCAACAAAATAAAATGCATCCATGAGACCATGACTAGCAGCCCTTGCCTACCGTAGCTCTTGGCTCTATCGGAACTCGTGCAGGCGTTCGTCCAAGCGGTCGACACGCTCGCGGTACATCTAGAGTGCGATCTCGAGCTCCAAGCTGGCTAGCTATTTCATCGGGGATCACCAGCTCGAGGATGTGACGGCCATGTTCCTCTACTGCGCCCAGGTGGACACCTGGGCCAAGGAGGTGGTCCAGCCTACTGACCAGCGCGTTGGCATCGAGCGGGCCACGGACAAGGCGAATGGTGCTACCCATGCGAACGGCGCGGCGGGCGTCCGGTGCAAGTACGACGCGGCCAGCCTCTGGTGCAAGTACGGTGCAAAGGGCCTCCGCCCACTCCTGGCGAGGAATGAGGGTACTAACGAGACGTGAACCCAGCTGCGATGCCCTATCGACAGCAGGCAAGCGCTAACAGATCCACTCTTGTTGTGCGGTGCACCGTGCCTCTCGCTCTGTGGCGCTCCAACGGTCTCGCCGTGTGGCGAGCCGTAGCCTATCGGCGCGCCTTGCTTACTTTACGGCACTCCTAGCTTACTTTACGGTGCGCCATCGATCACATTGTGTGGCGAGTTGTAGCCTCTCGGCACTAACATGCCTATCTTGATCCGCGGCACTGAAGCGTCATGTGCCAAGGGTCTGCTCAACCCTGGCGATCACGCGTATCACGATGTCGTCCATCACGTTGTCGGGGAGCACCTCGGCCTCGACGAGTTGTGGCTCCTGCTCGTTTTCCTCGTCGACGTTGTTAATGGCAGAGGCGGCACTTTGGTGGGTTGGCATGCTTGGAAAAGGTGGATGTGTTGCAGGCTGCGCTTGTTACCTCTGTGCGTCACGTGCCACCTAGGTTTATGTGCAATATCGCTGGGTGGTGGGAAATGAGTGAGGAAATGACGGGAAATGATGGTGTGTTCATAAAATGTCATCAATTAATGGAAACTTAGCATAGAAGGAACATCGAGCTAGCACAAGAAGTAGATGATGATCAGATGATCGTTTATCCTAGTTAATTATGCATGTAATAGTTTACTTTGGTGTGTGGGAACGTCATGGGTGTACTAGCCACCTATGTAATTGGACGTTTGCCGCATATTACACACATGTTGTTTATGTGAAACGTTTCTATTCTCTTGGCTCAACACAAACAGTTTATCGGAATGAACTGTATGACCTCCATTGCACACACCTTGATCTGGTTGAACCATTTCTCTTGCGTTGCCTAATCAAAAACAATTTATCCGAGTGAACCGTATGCCGTCACACACCTTGATCTGGCTGACCGTTTCTTTTGTGTTGTCTAAGCACAAACAGTTCATCCGAGTGAACTATATGCCGTACAACACACACGCCTTCATCTGGCTGCCTGTTTCTTTTGTTATGCCACATCGCAAACAGTTAATTTAACTGAACCGTATGCCCCTCATCGCACACACAACTAAAATCTGAACCATGATTGATGTATCCTTCATCGCAAATGTTTTGTATCTTTTTTGACAGTTTTTTATATCACCGTTTGAGGTTAATGCATCGCACACAGTTTCATCAAAGGATCTCTGATCGTAGTGTCGCGTTAGCAGCATCCTGCAGTAGTGGTGATATGAACCCTAATCACAATTCTGCAATCCACGTGATCGCTGATCTAAACCTTTGGTGAATCTAGAAAATTGAAACATCTAAAAACTCTAAGGTAATTATAAGAGATTTAAGATATCAAATACACTGCTCCTTTAGATCAGTTATATGATTGATCAGCTATAACGCTTCATAAAGATTGGACCTGTAGAGGAATCGTCAATTTTGCACACTTGTACAATCTTTAGTTATAATAGTCGTAAGCTATGTCACTAATATGGAGCCCATATTTCTCTCTCACAAAACGTGTTGGAGTATGTGCTACTGCCGGAGGCAATTCTACAACTCTTTTCTCTTCACTTTCCTCCAACTAAACGAAAATTTGATATGTCATCTCTTGTAGTCCGCCTATATCAACCTATTGTACTTGCTCTTAGAGCATGGTTAATAGTATAGCCAACTATCGGCTATATGAAGTTACCACATCACTAATAGACAACTTAATAGGTCATTCATACAATAGTTAGTCATACTAGTGTGTTGCATCATTAATATATGGCCCATCTCTTTCTCTCACAAAGAATGTCGGAGCTCGTGCTACAGCTGGCTATAAGTCTGTAGCCTGCTTCTCTTCTCTCTCCTCTCTCCTCTCCTCCAACTAGGTATAAATCTGATGTGGCATCTCTTATAATCCGCATCTATTGTACTTGCTATTAGGTGGCGTGTACGTGCTTGATGTAATACAAAGATGGTCGTGGGGTTGGTCTAGCCATACATGGCGTCCGAATCTAAAGAATGAGAGTACTTGACAAGCATATGTGCTTCATAGTTTGACGTTTTACCTTCAAAGAAGATTTTACAGTTGAAATCCATAGCTCTTAACTTGATCTCAACAATGATCTGACCATTATTTACAGTGCTTCCTTTATCAATATCCATTGTCACTTGCTTAGGATATGTAGCAACCATATAATCATGTGGCAAAAGATCCTCGACCGAAGAAAGAGCTTCCCTACATGTTATAACTTCTAGATCGAGTTGCAACGTCTCGGACGCCATGAACAACCAAGGTTAATGAACCAAGGAACTTCCCTCCGGAGTCTCTATATGCCGCAACTGCCGAACCGCCTAGTCCAGACCTTGCAAGACTTGCATCAACATGTATTCTGGCAAAACTAGCTAGTGGAGCTGCCATGCATGCTCTGCCTTCTGCCGTGGTGAGTGATGAATTGTTATAACAGTGTGTGAGAGCTATTACTTGGCCAACACCTCATTTTGGGTTTTTGTGTGAGTGGTATGCCTAGATGCCAGAGAGCACCATGGAGGGGTGCCCTTCCTTTCGGGGGCCTGGCCTTCTTATAATGTTTAGATGCGGTGGTTTGTATCATTACATGTTGACTCATGGGGATAATTCCATGCATTCAATGTGGTGCTTTGAAGTCAGCAGCAGAGCATGGAGACACTACAACCCATCCATCCAGGGCACAGAACAAAGTCAGTAGGCAGACAAGTAGGACTAGCGGCAGCTGCCTACTACAAGGCACAAAAGTGACCCACACCTGATAAAAACGAGGTAGAAAGTGAGGTGGACGTAACACTACTACAGCTCCTAGAAATGAGTATGAATGGGGAGTTGTCGGTGGGAATGACACCTATGGGATCACTGGGATCCCTTCTACGGTCGGTGGGGCACGGGGTCATGAGAAGAGCAGGATTAACAGTCAGTACGAGGATTGTTTACCTAGGTTTGGCCTGCAAGGATGCGTAAATCCCTAGTCTTGCTTTTGTGGATGTATTGAGTGTTCTTGAGCTTTTCTGAACTAGCTACGGTGGCCGTCCCAAAAAGCCGAATCCTTCTCCTGGTCGCCTCGGGCCTCCTTTTATAGGAAAAAGGGGCTGGCACAGTGGCACATAGGAGGTGGAAAGGTCTACAATGTGCGAGCTTATCGCACGACATTGCAGGACAAAACGCATTAAATGTGCTACATAGGTGTACATTAGCTTTATCGGGGACGGGAACGAGGCCCATCCCGTCCATCATCATTGGGCCTCGCTTCGACACGCGCCCAGGCTGATGATGCATGCAACACCATGTGGGCAGACAGGCAGCTGAGGTGGCAGGGTGGTAGGGCCTTTAAGAAGATCTTCATGCCGCCATGCAGGTGCTTGCTGATTTGGCCTGGAAGCTGCATGTTGCCATGCAGGTGCCTGCCCAGCTGGTTGGGCTGGCAGCTGCATGCAAACAGTGGCGGAGTCTTGGCTGGTGCGGGCCTGGCAGTGGCCCTGCTGACACCCTCGACAAGGGTCTTGCCAGGGGCCCGACAAGGATCTTGCCGTGGCGTTGCTGTCATCCCCGGCAAGGGCCTTGCAGGGGGTCTTGTGGATTTCCTCGGCTAGGATCCTACCGAGGGTCACCATCTTCTAGTCCTCATATGAACTCATATATTTATGGGTATGATGAAGATTTGCATGCCACCATAGAGGCACCTCCCGAGCCTTGGTTCGAACGCAGCTGGTTAGGCTGGAGTCGTTGGGCTCAACGGTGATTCACATCGCTAGCATCGGGCAAGTTGCCCCGGCAAGGCTCTTGACAGGGCTGCGAGGGGGCCGCCCCGGCAAGGATCTTGCCGAGGGAGCCCACCTCGCCCTCTTGCCCTCCTGTGCTTCCGGTCTTAGCGTTGCCTTGGTCGTCCTGTGCTTTGGCTTCACTCCGGCTTTACTCCCCTGCCCTGTTAAGTGTGGCTGCGGTGCGTGCCTCTGACTGCCCGTGCAGAAGTAAAGGGGTCAAAAGGAGAGCCCCTACTTTTTTACGCTGACAGGAGCCCCCGGGCATGGGCCACACATAAGCGTGATGCGTTGTTGGGCTAGGCCCAGAACAGTGTGCGGGCTGGTGGGGCGGATTTTACCGTAGTAATTTATCGCCCGCTGCGCTTCCCCACGACCCACATTGAACGCGCGACGTGGAGGGTCATGCGTGATGTGAGGGTCATGCGTGGGGCGGTTTCCGCACGCATGCGTCACATCGTGGTTAATGGGAGAGGAGGCGGCTCGCGCCTTCCCCATAAAAGGAGGGAGGCGTAGAGGCACGGCCCATTTACTTGGATGGACTCAGGTCGTGGTCTTCAAGGCGCCCGCGCCCCACGACCAGGGGGTGGGGAGCGGCCGCTTCTCCCATCTCTTTAATGCTGCTCACTCTCCATGTGTCCCTCATGCAGGTGGCGGGAGGTAGAGGCGGGAAACTGGGCTATCGCTGATTGGGGCAGCGGGCCGGTCCTGATTCCCTGCGCCCCCAATGGCCGGAGTAGTCGAATGGGGCCACCGAGCTCCAGCTCCGCCCCTTTATAAGGAGGGGAGGGGGCAGCATTCCACACTCTTCCATCCTCCGTCTCCTTCCACCTCCGCTTCTTTCTTCCATCCGCCATGGCGAGAGGAGGTGCTGGCCCTTCGACTGTGGCGGCGAGGGTTGCTGCTCGTCACGTGTTCCTCCTCCCCAAGAGCTCGTGGAGGCAGAGCCGACCACGAGAGGAAGGGGGAGGGGGCAAGGCTGAGGTCGTCGTGGCGCTCGGAGGAGAGGAGGACGGGGCAACGCATCGGCCTCGCCTCCGCCAGCGATGCCTCCCCCGATGGAGCACCACGTCGGGGACCAGCCCCGCGAATTCTTCATCAGGCTGCGTCGGCCACCGCATCGCCGCCTCCGTCTCCCTACTGCATTCTCTCGGGAGATGGAGCTCGATCCACTCCAAACCCTCTGGTTGCGGGAGCAGCGACATGTGGGTCGACGTCGACTTCCCCGCTCCTCACTTCATGTACCTCCGCCGCGGATGGAAGACATTCACTCGCATCCACAGCTTGACGGCGGGCCTTGTCCCCTACTTCAAGTTAACAAAGGGCAGCCTTCTCTCCATCAAGGTCTTTGAAGATTTCGGAACTCGCCTGAAATGCCGCATGGAGAGCTCCTCCGACGATGAAGATTCCATAGCGACAGCGACAGCGACGACGAGAGCGTCGAGCGGGGTCACGTCGACCTCGTCTCCGACTGACCGCGTCACCCCGCCCCACGTTGTGCCTCCTGCCGAGGGCCTTCCCCGTCAAGCTCTCCATCGGGGTGCTCCCCGTCGTCTCCTTGGGAGGCTGGCGTAGGAGGGCTGGGGGAGGTGAAGAAGGCGGGTGGCGATCGTCAAGTCGGATTACGCGGGCACCGATGCCTTTGCCGCGTATTGTCGGCCCGCTGCCTTATCTTCCAGCTCCTTCCCCGGCACCAAGATGTTCTCTTGGTGCCTTCTGCTCCTCGCACCTCGCCTAGGCGTTCTTTTTACCCTCCTGCTGTCTTGCTCCACCTTCTGAGGAGAGGGACAAGAAATGGATTACGGGCATCTTATCTCTTATTCTTTTTTTTGTAAGCCTGCGGGCACTTGTTAATTTTAAGACTTGTAATCCCCTTTCTCATGTTTTTGATTCCGTATGAACTGTACCTGTATGGGATTTTTTTAATGAAAAGGGTGCTTGCCGGGTTCTTTGCGCATGAGCGAGGCCCATGCCAAGGATGAATCCTTGTTATTTTTAAGGTAAACATTGTCGCCCGGTAACAGGCCTTGCCGTTTCCCTACTCCAGTCGACCATTCTTGCGCTCTTGGCGGAGGCTGGGGTGAAGAGGGGTTAGGCCCCTCGTTCATCTTCTTGCCACCGCGACTACTACCAAATTCCGACGTAGGAGGTAGCTCTCGGGTACAGAAAAGGGGGAGCACGGTGGTTTCAAGAACACAAACGAGGTTTCACATATCCAAGTTCTATACGGAAATGCACAACAAGGGGATGAACAGCTTATCTGAATCCGCAGCCCCCGGCAACCCTGGGCTTGCCGTGGTTGGACCCTCGTATCTTCAGCTCCCAGCAGCCTTGCCCTGCCGGGGCCGGAGCGTCGGTTCGTTCTCCTTTTCCCAAGCGGCTCAGCAGAAGTGCCCTGCGAACCAAAGAGAACAGAAAGACGCTGTGACACCCCAAAATTTTGGCCCTGTTTTATTAAATTAATTTTTTTTTCAGGAATTAAAACTTTGGATTTCTGCGCTCCATTTTGATTTTTTTAAATCATTTCCTTCCCTGTTATGATGAGTTTTTCCCAAAGAGAAAACTTTTCAAATATGTTATTGGACTTGTTTAACCTCTCAAGAAAAACTTTCCTTTTATCAGTATAACTAATTAACTAACTTAATTGCTTGATCTTTACTTTCTTGAAAATAGTTTTTTTCAAGGTTAAATGGCCATATTTGAACTACAACCATTTGATAGATTCACTTAAAATTTCCACAAAAATTTGGAGATGTCATGTGATGTTTTTAAATCACTTTTATGCAAAAATATATTTCATTCACTAAATATTTTGAGCCCTACTCTCAATTTTTCTTCTCTGGTCCAGAGTGCATTTTGCACTACAACCTATTTGAGTATTCATTTAAAACTTCTACCAAAATTAAGGGAGGTCAGTAGGAGCCTGTTATCCCTCTTTGTGCAAAAAACTAATTATGTTCTTTGAAAGATTTGAGTGAATCAACCTCATTTCCATTCTGGACCAACTTGAGGATCTGTACAACAACCACCATTTTAGTTGCTCCTATACCCTTAACTATTTCTCCTACTTGTAGTCCCCCATGTTAAACCCTTAAGTCCAGGAGCATGCACCATTTAGATCATTTTTGGTTCATGGAATAATGTCATTTATTTCCTGTCCAGAATTGAAGTTTTGTAAAACTTGCACTAACAAGTTTCTTCTTTTGTCCAACTAACATCACCACTCTCTCTTTCATCCACAGAGACACTGATCTGGAGATTTTAGCCACTCCAAGAAATGCCTAAGTGCCCTTGGCATTTTGTCAAACACCTGGTATGCATGGCCAGTTTTGACATGTTTTTGTCTTTGCATTGTGACCTTGCACCTCTGATCAAACCAGCATGTCCACTAGACTCCCCGTTCCTCCTAACCTAGGTCTGTTAATTGCCAGTCTCAACCAAGCTCTGTAGCATGCTCTAGCATTTTGTCGAGCACACCCAGTGCATGCACTGGACGCGCCCAGAGCGCACGTATTGCAGCCGCGCGCCCGAGCCGACACGCTGGCCCCCACGGCTTTGGCCCGCTCTGCAGAACCTTGCCGCGCACTCCCTTTCTCTCCGCTACACGCCAAGCAGCCCCCGCCGCGCTCGGCAGGCCAAGCGCTAGCCGCCGCCGCCGCCCAACAGCCCTGCGCCGTTCAGCGCCGCCCAAGCCTCGCCCGCTCGCCACCTGGCCCTTGGAGCAGTGCGAGCTCATCCGCAAGCGTGTCTGCTAGCCCTCGTCGCCGCCACGTCGCCCTAGCTACAGAACGTCGGTTCGCCGGAGAGCTTATCCACGGCCGCCGCGGAACCGCCTTGCCACGCTATAAAAGGGAAGCCCCGAGCGTCTCCAAGCCCTGAGGTAGCCTCATGCCGTCTCACTAGCGCCCCCATTGTCACCAATTGGAAGGGAGCAGGTCTTCTTCAACCTCTCCGGTCAGTTCGGCCACCGCCGCCTCCCGGCTCCATTCGGCGCAACCAGAGCTTCCCCCTCTCCGTTCTCTTCACCAGGAACCATCTCATCCTCCCGTGAACTCGTTCCCCTGCTTGATTTTGATCGGGAGCCATCGCCACCACAAACTCACTTTGTCACCGAAGCTTCCCTTCGCCGCGGAGCTCGCCGCCGGCGATTTACTCCTTCCCCAGCAACCCTCGACCACCGGGAGAAACGCCCCAGCCGTGCGGATCCATCCCCACCCTCGGGGGCCCGTGAGGAACAGCCAAACGCCGGCGACGATCGCCGGAGCCCCGCTCCGCTCGGGCAGAGGAGGGAGACGACGCACGGCGACTGGTCAAACCTGACCAGTGGGCCCCTGGACCCACTGTCAGCGACCCCGCGCCGTCCACGCTGGAGTAAGTGGAGGCGTCATACCCGTAATACGTCTTCTCTGCGCGAAAGCGTAATCTCTTCAAAACGTTTTCTTTTCTGTTTTAATTTAAAAACAGATATTGACCAGAACTTTGACTAGCTATAACTTTTTAAATATAAGTCCAAATGAGTTGATTCTTTTTCCTACCTTCTTCAAATTTGATCTAGTTTATTTTAAGATTTATTTAAAAAAAATTCAAACAACTTGTTGGTTCTGTTTTTGAAATATGTGTTAATTCAAATATATTTTCAAATAGGATTTTGGGGAAAGAGAAGAAAACTTTCAAAAGTTTGGAGAGCACCCTGCCTTTCCACACATTGAAGGCAAGCATTCTGAACCCCGGCGTAATAATTTTTGGAGCATTGATGCATTTATAACACCACCGCATTTCGAAGGACTTGTTATTTCATGTGATATGATCATATGCATGGGTGCATGTTATTGATTTCCATGCTGTTGGAAATGAACACACTTGTGATGATAATCATCGTCATGTGCCTTGCATGCATACCGGTAGGAACCGGGAAAACCTCTGCCTTGGGTAGGCATGAGTTTGTCGCCGGTCACCGTCGGGACGGTTATGTCCGGTATGGCATGGTAAGATATAATGAGTGTTGATTGTATTGGTTGAAATATATTCGTTATACTAATCATGCAGGGAATACTTAAACCTCCTGAGTCGACCGTAGATCGAGTCTTGTTCCAGTAACCCCCATACTTGTTTCGTACTACCACTCGTCTCTACAGCAAGTAGAGTACGGTTCAGTAAGTTGTCAACCTCTTTCTAGCACACACCGTACAGAGAGGCCATGGTGGAAGATACTGGTTGTAACTGGTAGGCAGGCCACCTGGTCCGGGAGCATGGGTGTTTCCGGTTGGGACCGAGAGGGGAGGCCACCCCTTAGAGCGCGCGATATAAATTTGATCCCATGCTACGCGAGGTTGTAGCCTCCCCACTTAGAGTTTGCTTAACAGGTGTCGTGGGTGATTCCAGACACGTGTGTGATAAGCTGGTGTGTGCAAGTTAGGTGTGTTTTCAACAAAAAGACCGTAGATGGAATTAGTCCCGATGGACTAAAGAAATCCGTTACTCGTGGGTAAAGAGTACACCCTCTGCAGAGAATAAACTTATTCGAATAGCCGTGTCCATGGATAAGGATTACAGTCTGGGATGGGTCAAGTATCGGTCTTAGTGTCGGTCTTCGGAGGTGAAACTATTAATCCAGAAATGGAATTACTACTTGTGACTGGTGATAACTATGATTATTATTATTTGACTAACCCATGATATTATTGTTATTATCGTGTATCTCTGGGATGGTTCTACCTCCGGGATATTCACTTTGATTGTTTCTTTTAAAGCCCTTTATGAGGCGTCGCCCAGACGCCCGACTGTGGCATTTCTTTTAAAGCCCTTTATGAGGCGTCGCTCAAACGCCCGACTGTGGCATTTCTTTTAAAGCCCTTTATGAGGCGTCGCTCAGACGCCCGACTGTGGCATTTCTTTTAAAGCCCTTTATGTGGTGTCGCTCAGACGCCCGACTGCGGCTTTTCTTTTTAAGCCCTTTATGTGGCGTCGCTCAGACGCCCGACTGTGGCATTACTTGTTATTTATTTCATAAATTTCTTTTATACTATCAGGTTATTGCAATTTTATAAATAGCTTGCTTGCACGCATCCGAGAGTTACTTATCTTTTGTGGCCGACGTCATGAGCATAAAATATTTTTCAGCACATCATTGTTATATTATACCTGTGTTCATAATGTTTGCGAGTACATTCAAAGTACTCACTGGCTTGTCCCTGGCTATTGTCTTAGCCAGATTTTTCTGCACGGAGAGGAGCGACGCGATGCCAGCTCCGGAACCCACGCAATGGAGATAGCAGCCTCGCGAAGATAGGAATTTAACCTGGTCAGCTGTTCCCGTGGGGAATGGAGTCCCATAGACACAGATGTTTCACAACCCGCTTCCGCCATCAATCACTAGAAACCATTGGTTGTACCCACAGGCCAGAATGGTCTTGTACTACATATTCTGTTTTTTTTGCTTGGAATTTCTGTATCAAGTTGGAGCCTCATCAGCTAACAGTAATCCTGGGGCTGATGAGAACGACAGTCTTTTCTGGAAATTTATTACCCAGAAAACCGGTCGTGACAGACTTGGTATCAGAGCCAGGCTGACCATTGGCTAATCCTATCCTAGCCAGGTCAATAAACTTAGGCAAACCAACCCACCAGACCTTAACCAAACCCCAGCCAAGCTTCTCGTGCAAGATAGCCACACAGTGACCCAACACCTTTTGGCAGTCGGTGCCCAACCTATCAACCTAACCTGTCACTCATGTGCCAGTGACCGGCCCCTAAATAGTCCTTTCTCGCAAGCGTTCGAAGGAAGACTCCGTCCCCTTTTTCTTATAAAAAGGGGCACGCTAGCCTCAACCCAGCACAGCACAGCCGCTACCCCCAAACCGAGCCACAATGCCTGGACCTATAGTGCACAATGAAACCACCGCAACCAACCTTGGAGGTTTTGTGACCATCCTCGCAAACCTCACCCGTCGTGCCTACGCGTTAGAGGAGCCACCAGAATATGTTGTGTATCAAGGACCCATGAGCGGTGAAGACCGCCAATTCTGGGCCACTGTGCACATTTACGGTAGGAGTCTAGCACCCGAGCGCCCCTACCGGTTCACCGGAAGAACAACTTCCTTTGAGCCACAAGCCATCCAGCTAGCCGCTCGAGAGGCTATAGTTCATCTCAGGCACTTGTCGCCCAGAGTTAACTGTCGCTCGTTCCACTCCTACCCCAGACGAGAAGGGTATGGTAGACCACCCCAAGTCGCCAATGGAGACCACGAGACGGACCCCGCATTGTTGCACCTAGTGCGCTATGTAAGTGCACTAGAGGCACTGTTCGACCAGATCACCATTGATCTAATAGCAGCTCGTGGAGAGCTGGTTCGTCGAGCCCCGACGAGAGAAGAAAACGAGCCCAACACCAACAACCCGGTCGTGCTGTTTGGACAACCAATTGAGACCCCGAGATCTGCCCCAGCCATCGGCCAAGGTGCTGCGATAACCCCAGAAGTGCTTCGTAGCATATTGGGAGCACACTCCAACGGGGTTGTGGCCAACAATCCCCGAAATGGTCATTCTCACTACCCCGACCCTGCAGTTCCTCCGCCATCTCCGACTAATCCCGGCAGAGAGACACGTGGAGAAGCCTTGACATCCGCCAGGCACGCCCGTTTAGACATAAACGAGGTAGACTGAGCCGTATGAGTAGTACCAAGTTTCAATGTATCCTCGCTTTGTAATCATGCGACCGCATATATTAACGCAGCCTGTCTTTGTGCCTCTGTTTTAATAATAGCCTTGCATGTTTGGTCAGCGCATAGCTGCATATTCTTTCGGGCACAACTACCAAAACCAGCCCGACAACAACCACAGTAACACATCTCTTTATGAGATATGTGTATCTCTGACACTGACCTGACCTTTGGAGCCAAGCTGGCAAATTTATTACTTTTCGCCACGGTAAAACGATCTGGCTCCATTGCTATATAAAGGCCACCTTGTGACCTTACCCAGCAACCCTCACTTTGCGCACAACACTCACGCTTCATCCTGTCATGCCGAACCCCAGCATTCATCTGAGAACCCCAGATGCAACCCCAGGTAGCTTTGTCAAATTATTGTGGGATTTTACCCGCGGTACCATGGGTTCTACCCAGCCACCCCAGTACGAGCTGTTCAAATCAAGGATCACCCCATCCACCTCGGAATATTGGGCAGCAGTACACATTCCTCCTGTAGACCCCAACCAAGATCCAATAGAGGTTTCCTTCGTGGGGAAATCTATGCCAACCCCACACTTGGCCATAGAAGCTGCTGCGAAAGAAGCGATTGCTCGTCTTCAATCCGCAGTACCCTATGCCCGCGAACGAGGATATTATTACTTTCCAAGTCGTGCAGCACCCGGAGAAATAACGTCTTTTCCCGGTGGGCGGATTGAGAGAGACCCAGTTCTGGCCAACCTTATCCAGTACATCATTGCTCAAGAGCATTTAAACCAGCGAGTGATGGATTATCTCCAGAGCCTCGCAGATTTAAATCCTCAGATTGCCATCAGCAGACCACTGAGACCCGACCCGGAGAGACGCATACATCGACTGGTCAATCCACTTCCTCCAATAGAAGAGGAGTGTATTCCTTTACCAGAGACATTTTATCAGGACCCCGTCCAGTTACCGTTTTCATTTTAGGCGTCACTACTGTAGTTGTTCTATGCAGCATATATTTATGTGTGTGACTTATGTGTAATACCCTGAGTTTGTACGGCAAGTCAATTATTTGGCTTCTGCTCATGTGTGTAGTTTTGTTGTGGTTTACGCTCCTTTAAAGTAACTGTTTTCACCTCGCGAAACCCTGGAATGAGATTTTCTTTTCCCTGAGTTGCTACATCTACACTTTCTCACGACGTGGATTATTTAATTTCACTCAGCACCACGAGCAGACTCACAACCAAAATCATACGGACACATACACTGTTTGCAAAACTTTGCAACGGTGTTACATCCAGCTAATCACCCCCTAACAATAGTTAGCACCCGGCATACTTCATCTACTCCTCATGATCACCACCACCACGGAGAGCCAACATCCGAGCCGCAGCATCGCGATACTCGTCGAAGATCATCGCGCACAGGAGCACAGAGAGCCCCAGCAGTGTCGCCAGCCCTCCGCATATCAGGATCACAAACCAGTCCGGCATCGCCTCCGCCATTAGAGCCTCGACCGAGCTTCTGTAAGCAGTAGCGGAGAAATAAGGAGGAGGAGAAGTGAGGCCAGGTGTAAGGAGGAAGAGAGAGGCACCCCGGCCGTTTTTATAGCTCGAGCTCGGTGTACGGTGGGCGAAGTCCACCAACGCCGCTCGTCACCGATCGCCGGTGTTCGGAGTCGAATCCACGAGCAGTGCCGATAGCGCACTGGCCCGCGAGGTGAGTGCACGCTGCACCAGCAGCTAGCACGCCGCGCACTACCACGGGACGGCCTAGATGCCCTACACACTAGGCGTCGCCGGTGGAGAAAGCGCGCAGGAGAGAGGAGGAAGAAAGGTCCAGAGGGAGAAGAAGAGGAGACTGACAGTGGACCCCGGGTCCACCTGTCAGCCAGAGAGAGCACTATGCTCTCGGGTGCGATCAGCGTATATCTAAATTTAGGAGTTATCCTAAATTTATATCCAGCGTAGAAATCGCCCGTTTTTGTCTCGGACCATAGACTTTTCCGCGCAGCACCAGTTTTCACACGGTGGTTTTTCACCACTTATTGCCCTCTCACTGTAGCTACATCTTTATTGCGTAAATATTCTCTTAACACCGCTTTCAGCAAATCTCGAGGACGAGATTTTTCTTAAGGGGGATAGTATTGTGACACCCCAAAATTTTGGCCCTGTTTTATTAAATTAAATTTTCTTTTCAGGAATTAAAACTTTGGATTTTTGAGCTCCATTTTGATTTTTTTTAAATCATTTCCTTCCCTGTTATGATGAGTTTTTCCCAAAGAGAAAACTTTTCAAATATGTTATTGGACTTGTTTAACCTCTCAAGAAAAACTTTCCTTTTATCAGTATAACTAATTAACTAACTTAATTGCTTGATCTTTACTTTCTTGAAAATAGTTTTTTTCAAGGTTAAATGGCCATATTTGAACTACAACCATTTGATAGATTCACTTAAAATTTCCACAAAAATTTGGAGATGTCATGTGATGTTTTTAAATCACTTTTATGCAAAAATATATTTCATTCACTAAATATTTTGAGCCCTACTCTCAATTTTTCTTCTCTGGTCTAGAGTGCATTTTGCACTACAACCTATTTGAGTATTCATTTAAAACTTCTACCAAAATTAAGGGAGGTCAGTAGGAGCCTGTTATCCCTCTTTGTGCAAAAAACTAATTATGTTCTTTGAAAGATTTGAGTGAATCAACCTCATTTCCATTCTGGACCAACTTGAGGATTTGTACAGCAACCACCATTTTAGTTGCTCCTATACCCTTAACTATTTCTCCTACTTGTAGTCCCCCATGTTAAACCCTTAAGTCCAGGAGCATGCACCATTTAGATCATTTTTGGTTCATGGAATAATGTCATTTATTTCCTGTCCAGAATTGAAGTTTTGTAAAACTTGCACTAACAAGTTTCTTCTTTTGTCCAACTAACATCACCACTCTCTCTTTCATCCACAGAGACACTGATCTGGAGATTTTAGCCACTCCAAGAAATGCCTTAGTGCCCTTGGCATTTTGTCAAACACCTGGTATGCATGGCCAGTTTTGACATGTTTTTGTCTTTGCATTGTGACCTTGCACCTCTGATCAAACCAGCATGTCCACTAGACTCCCCGTTCCTCCTAACCTAGGTCTGTTAATTGCCAGTCTCAACCAAGCTCTGTAGCATGCTCTGGCATTTTGTCGAGCACACCCAGTGTGTGCACTGGACGCGCCCAGAGCGCACGTATTGCAGCCGCGCGCCCGAGCCGACACGCTGGCCCCCACGGCTTTGGCCCGCTCTGCAGAACCTTGCCGCGCACTCCCTTTCTCTCCGCTACACGCCAAGCAGCCCCCGCCGCGCCCGGCAGGCCAAGCGCTAGCCGCCGCGCTGCCCAACAGCCCTGCGCCGTTCAGCGTCGCCCAAGCCTCGCCCGCTCGCCACCTGGCCCTTGGAGCAGTGCGAGCTCATCCGCAAGCGTGTCTGCTAGCCCTCGTCGCCGCCACGTCGCCCTAGCTACAGAACGTCGGTTCGCCGGAGAGCTTATCCACGGCCGCCGCGGAACCGCCTTGCCACGCTATAAAAGGGAAGCCCCGAGCGTCTCCAAGCCCTGAGGTAGCCTCATGCCGTCTCACTAGCGCCCCCATCGTCACCAATTGGAAGGGAGCAGGTCTTCTTCAACCTCTCCGGTCAGTTCGGCCACCGCCGCCTCCCGGCTCCATTCGGCGCAACCAGAGCTTCCCCTCTCCGTTCTCTTCACCAGGAACCATCTCATCCTCCCGTGAACTCGTTCCCCTGCTTGATTTTGATTGGGAGCCATCGCCACCACAAACTCACTTTGTCACCGAAGCTTCCCTTTGCCGCGGAGCTCGCCGCCGGCGATTTACTCCTTCCCCAGCAACCCCTCGACCACCGGGAGAAACGCCCCAGCCGTGCGGATCCATCCCCACCCTCGGGGGCCCGCGAGGAACAGCCAAACGCCGGCGACGATCGCCGGAGCCCCGCTCCGCTCGGGCAGAGGAGGGAGACGACGCACGGCGACTGGTCAAACCTGACCAGTGGGCCCCTGGACCCACTGTCAGCGACCCCGCGCCGTCCACGCTGGAGTAAGTGGAGGCGTCATACCCGTAATACGTCTTCTCTGCGCGAAAGCGTAATCTCTTCAAAACGTTTTCTTTTCTGTTTTAATTTAAAAACAGATATTGACCAGAACTTTGACTAGCTATAACTTTTTAAATATAAGTCCAAATGAGTTGATTCTTTTTCCTACCTTCTTCAAATTTGATCTAGTTTATTTTAGGATTCATTTAAAAAAATTTCAAACAACTTTTTGGTTCTGTTTTTGAAATATGTGTTAATTCAAATATATTTTCAAATAGGATTTTGGGGAAAGAGAAGAAAACTTTCAAAAGTTTGGAGAGCACCCTGCCTTTCCACACATTGAAGGCAAGCATTCTGAACCCCGGCGTAATAATTTTTGGAGTAATCATTGATGCATTTATAACACCACCGCATTTCGAAGGACTTGTTATTTCATGTGATATGATCATATGCATGGGTGCATGTTATTGATTTCCATGCTGTTGGAAATGAACACACTTGTGATGATAATCATCCTCATGTGCCTTGCATGCATACCGGTAGGAACCGGGAAAACCTCTACCTTGGGTAGGCATTAGTTTGTCGCCGGTCACCGTCGGGACGGTTATGTCCGGTATGGCATGGTAAGATATAATGAGTGTTGATTGTATTGGTTGAAATATATTCGTTATACTAATCATGCAGGGAATACTTAAACCTCCTGAGTCGACCGTAGATCGAGTCTTGTTCCAGTAACCCCCATACTTGTTTCGTACTACCACTCGTCTCTATAGCAAGTAGAGTACGGTTCAGTAAGTTGTCAACCTCTTTATAGCACACACCGTACAGAGAGGCCATGGTGGAAGATACTGGTTGTAACTGGTAGGCAGGCCACCTGGTCCGGGAGCATGGGTGTTTCCGGTTGGGACCGAGAGGGGAGGCCACCCCTTAGAGCGCGCGATATAAATTTGATCCCATGCTACGCGAGGTTGTAGCCTCCCCACTTAGAGTTTGCTTAACAGGTGTCGTGGGTGATTCCAGACACGTGTGTGATAAGCTGGTGTGTGCAAGTTAGGTGTGTTTTCAACAAAAAGACCGTAGATGGAATTAGTCCCGATGGACTAAAGAAATCTGTTACTCGTGGGTAAAGAGTACACCCTCTGCAGAGAATAAACTTATTCGAATAGCCGTGTCCATGGATAAGGATTACAGTCTGGGATGGGTCAAGTATCGGTCTTAGTGTCGGTCTTCGGAGGTGAAACTATTAATCCAGAAATGGAATTACTACTTGTGACTGGTGATAACTATGATTATTATTATTTGACTAACCCATGATATTATTGTTATTATCGTGTATCTCTGGGATGGTTCTACCTCCGGGATATTCACTTTGATTGTTTCTTTTAAAGCCCTTTATGAGGCGTCGCCCAGACGCCCGACTGTGGCATTTCTTTTCAAGCCCTTTATGAGGCGTCGCTCAGACGCCCGACTGTGGCATTTCTTTTAAAGCCCTTTATGAGGCGTCGCTCAGACGCCCGACTGTGGCATTTCTTTTAAAGCCCTTTATGTGGTGTCGCTCAGACGCCCGACTGCGGCTTTTCTTTTTAAGCCCTTTATGTGGCGTCGCTCAGACGCCCGACTGTGGCATTACTTGTTATTTATTTCATAAATTTCTTTTATACTATCAGGTTATTGCAATTTTATAAATAGCTTGCTTGCACGCATCCGAGAGTTACTTATCTTTTGTGGCCGACGTCATGAGCATAAAATATTTTTCAGCACATCATTGTTATATTATACCTGTGTTCATAATGTTTGCGAGTACATTCAAAGTACTCACTGGCTTGTCCCTGGCTATTGTCTTGGCCAGATTTTTCTGCACGGAGAGGAGCGACGCGATGCCAGCTCCGGAACCCACGCAATGGAGATAGCAGCCTCGCGAAGATAGGAATTTAACCTGGTCAGCTGTTCCCGTGGGGAATGGAGTCCCATAGACACAGATGTTTCACAACCCGCTTCCGCCATCAATCACTAGAAACCATTGGTTGTACCCACAGGCCAGAATGGTCTTGTACTACATATTCTGTTTTTTTTGCTTGGAATTTCTGTATCAAGTTGGAGCCTCATCAGCTAACAGTAATCCTGGGGCTGATGAGAACGGCAGTCTTTTCTGGAAATTTATTACCCAGAAAACCGGTCGTGACAGACGCACACTCGACCTCTAGGCTAGGGGTTAGTCACCGCTAAGCACTACCAACCCTAACCGAGGGAGAGACTTAACCTAGCATGCATGCTATAACTTAGGGCGTCGGCGCTTCATTTATTTATGCTTAGGGTCTGCGCTTGGCTCTGTACGTAGGGTTACATGCCTTGCCGACAAAGCTTGTACAAAAGGTAGCTTGCCCGGGAGCCCGACAAGCCGTGCCTTATGGGTAAACTTGCGAAGATGCTCGATGTTCCAGGAGTTGCTCACTGGGATGGCATCTTTGGTCTCCAGGTAGACTGCACCGGGCCTGGTGACTCGTATTACCCGATAAGGGCCTTCCCACTTCGGCATAAACTTGTTGGAATTCTTGGCCGACTGAACGCGCCGAAGAACAAGGTCGCCTTCCTCAAAGCTTCAGGCATGAACCTTGCGCCTATGGTAGCAGCGCAAGGCTTGCTGGTATCGTGCTGCTCTCACAGCCGCCCGAAGATGATCTTCCTCAAGGAGCATCGCGTCGTCTTGCCACAACTACTATTGCTCAAGCTCGTCATAAGAGAGCACTCGAGGTGACCCGTATATGAGTTCCATGGGGAGAAGTGCTTCTGCCCCATATACTAGGGCAAAAGGTGTCTGGCCGGTGGCTCGATTTGGCTTCGTCCTGATCGACCAAAGAACCGCTGACAACTCATCAATCCATCGCCTTCCACTCTTGTGCAGCCTATCAAAGGTCTTCGTTCTCAAGCCTTGCAACACTTCTGCATTTTCCCTCTCCACCTGGACGTTGCTCCAGGGGTGTGCCACAGAAGCAAAACAAACCTTGGGGCCGAGGTCTTGGATGTACTGCATGAAGGTGTGGTTTGCGAACTGCGTGCCGTTATCGGTGATGACTCTATTGGGTACACCAAAAAGGTAGACTAGCCCCTCGAAAAACTTGACGGCTGACTGTGTTGTCACCTTCCTCACTGCTTCCACCTCCGGCCACTTTGTGAACTTGTCGATCACAACGTACAAGTACTCAAAGCTCCCGAC
>NC_041384.1:472073465-472085807 GCF_002162155.2 Triticum dicoccoides
TGAAGCTTCTTTGAATGGAACTGACACGCTTCACACTTAGTTAATAGTGCCGTTGCATGCTGGAGGGCAGTGGGCAAGAAGAAACCCTGCCGAAACGCCTTGCCGGCAAGGGCCCTCGACCCTATGTGGAAGCCACATATGCCTCCGTGTATCTCTGCCAACAGCTCCAGTCCTTCTTCCCGGGGATGCACTTCAATTTCACACCATTCGATCTTTTTCTGTACAGGACGTCATCGACGAACTGGTACAAGGCAGACCGACAGGCTACTTTTTCCGCTTCTTCCTGCTCCTCAGGAAGTTCCCCTGTCTGGAGGAAACGGACGGTGTGTTGTGCCCACGCTGGAGCCTGGGGCTCGAAATCAAGGGCCAAAGGCATCTCTTCCGCCATGCCAGCGTCTGTCTCTACGGCCAGGGCTTGTCGGCCTGCCGGAGTCGGTCGCTCCTCGACAAGCTCAGGGCCCATGGCAATACCCTTGTCGATGGTCCCTGGGGGTTTGGCGGGAAAGTACTTGCCGGGGCCTGATTTCCTCCGCTTGTTCTGCTCCGTTGGCGGTTTCACGGATGGTTGAGTTAGCCGAAGCAAAACGGTACCTGGTTCCACAGGTAACTTGAATGCAGCGCGCTTTGACAGGTAATCGGCGATGTGGTTCTCCGCTCGGGGAACGTGCTCCGCTTGTATACCGTCAAAGTGCTCCTCCAGCTTCCTCACCTCATCTACGTAGGCCTCCATCAACGGGATTTGATAATCTTTGTTGACATGTCTGATGACAAGCTGCGAATCACCCCTGACGATGAGCTTTCTAACTCTAAGGTCTGTCGCGATCCTGAGACCGGCAAGAAATCCCTCATACTCAGCAGTGTTGTTGGTGGACATCTCCCTGGGAAAGTGCATCTGGATTACTTACTTGAGGTGCTCTCCGGTGGCCGCGACGAGCAGCACACCAGCACCGGGGCCTTGCAGCGAGAAAGCTCCGTCAAAGTACATAATCCAGTCACGAACTATTTCCTTGCCGGGGAGAGTGGTCTCCTGGATCTCTTCATCAGGCGTCGAGGTCCATTCTGCAATGAACTCCACCAGGACTCTACTCTGGATTATCAAATTACTTTCAAACCTTAACCCAAAGCTAGATAACTCCAAGGCCCACTCCACAATCCTTCCGGTTACATCTGGGTTGTGCAGTATCCGTTGCAACAGGAGGCGGGTGACGACAGTGATCTCGTGGGCTTGGAAGTAATAACGTAGCTTCCTCGAGGCCATAAGGAGGCCGAAGAGCAATTTCTACACACCGGAATATCTTGATCTAGCCCCCTGCAAGAGGGAGCTGACAAAGTAAACCGGGTGCTGCATCATCTTCTTCTTCTGCACCACTCCACTTGACGGCGCAGGTTCTATCCCGATGGCGTCAGACTGTGCTGGGAGCCTTGCCTTGCCGGCACAAGGCCCTGCCGGGGGAGTCTCTGACTTGCCGTCTTCCGGTCCTGCTGTAGACACTGCCTCTTCGTCAACCTCCCTCTACGCCACCAGCGCGGCACTGACCACTTGATTCGTCGCTGCCAGATACAGCGGCAATGGCTCTTGTGGTCTAGGTGCAACTAGTATAGGTGTAGAGGAAAGGTATCTCTTCAGGTATTGCAACGCCGCCTCGGCTTCTAGGGTCCATTCCATTGGGCCCGCCTTCTTCAAAATCTTGAAAAATGGAAGGGCGCGCTCGGCAGACTTGGAGATGAATCGGCTCATGGCGGCAACGCAGCCAGTGAGTCGACGCACATCCTTGATCCGCTTGGGCGCCTCAATCCGCTTGATAGCCTTGATCTTGTCTGGGTTTGCCTCGATCCCACGCTGCGACACAAAGAACCCGAGAAGTTTGCCGGATGGAACACCGAAGACACACTTCTCAGGGTTCAGCTTGAGGTTGATCTTGTGTAGGTTGGCAAACGTCTCTTCTAAGTCTTGTACAAGAGTCGCCCTATCCTTGGTTTTGACTACTATGTCATCCATATAGGCTTCCATATTTCTATGTAGCTGCGATTCAAAACCAATTTGGACTGCTCTTGCAAATGTTGAACCAGCACTCTTCAACCCGAAAGGCATCCGTAAAAAGCAATACGTACCACATGGGTGATAAATGTTGTCTTCTCTTCATCTTCTCTTGTCATGAAGATCTGGTGGTAGCCCGAGTAGGCGTCAAGGAATGACAACAGATCACACCCGGCCGTGGAGTCAACAATCTGGTCGATGCGCGGCAATGGGAAGGGGTCCTTAGGACAAGCCTTATTGATATCTGTGTAGTCAATACATAGCCTCCACTTCCCATTTGCCTTGCGCATGGCCAACCACATCGGATGGAGCACTCCTCTCACCAAACCCGCTGCTTCTAATTTCCTGATCTCCTCTGTGATGAACTCCTGCCATTCCAAAGCTTGCTTCCTGATCTTCTGCTTGACGGGTCTCTCATGGGGACAGACAGCAATGTGGTGCTCAATCACTTCCCTGGGAACGCCAGGGATGTCGGATGCTTGCCACACAAACACATCGACATTCGCCCGCAGGAAAGCGACGAGCACGCCTTCCTATTTGCCATCGAGGGTGGAGCTTATGGTGAAAGCCCCTCCCGTGCCATCTTCCTTGACGGACACCCTCTTGGTCTCTGGTGGCGTAGCTCTCGATTTCTTGCTCTTGCTGGTGGAGCTCTCTGGCACATCCTCGACAATAGCACAACACCTCGAAGAAGTGCGCTTGCCGGTCCTCTTCTTCCGTCCCGGGGCTTCAGCGACAGGAGCAAGTGCCTTGGCGGCAACTGCTGCAACTGCCTCCCGGTAGAGTAGGTCGGCACAGATCAGTGCGTCCTTCTTGTCGGAGGGGACAATGATGATGTTCATTGGCCCAGGCATCTTCAGCATGTTGTAGGCGTAGTGCGACGCCGCCATGAACTTGGCTAGCATCGGGCGACCGAGGATCCCATTGTAGGGCAAGGGGATCTCGGCTACATTGAAGACAATCCTCTCCATCCTGTAATTCAATTCGCCTCCAAACGTCACAGGCAATGTGACCTTCCCCTTCAGCTGGCTCCTTCCCAGGTTGACCACTTGAAACGTGCACGTTTCCTCGAGGTCTCCATCAGGAATTTGCAGCCTTCTGATCACAACCGGCGAGATCAAGTTCAGACTAGCCCGCCGTCAACCAACATCTTGTTCACCTTGAGGTTGCATATTGTTGGCGAAACCAACAACGGCAAACACCCGACCGCAATTGTGAGGTCAGGGTGGCCCTCGGCGTCAAAGATGAGGGGCATGCTGGACCACTTCAGCGGCATCTTAGCGTCGAACGAGGGCTCCGCTGCTGTAATCTCACGCGCCCACCGCTTGAGCTGGCGGTGAGAGGTATGCAACGAGGCACCACCATCGACGCACATGGCCTCCGTAGCCTTCTGAAACTCATGCTCGCCGGACTCGTCGTCCTCGTCACGATCGTCGTCATCTTGCTTCTTGTCGCGGACCCGAGCGGGCCTCTCTTGCTAGTTATCCTTGCCGTGGCGACCTCCCTAGCCGCCATGCTTCTTGTCGGATTCTTCGGCACCATCCTGACCCTTCTCCTTGTCCCGCCTTTCATACTCGGCCTTTTGCTTTTCAGCAAGCAGCTTGACTTGTCGGCAGTTCTGGAGGTCATGGCGCTTGGTGTGGTGGATCTTGCGGTACTGCTTGTCGGAGCCCCCTGGCTTGTCGGTAGTTGCTAAGGCCCAGCAAGTGGTGCACCCAGCAATCTCCTTGCCGGGGTCGTCTGCTTTGGCCTTCTTGGCAGCGGCGGTATCATCAGATCCCTTGACGTCAAGCACGACCTTACCCTTGCATTTCCTGTTGCGATGCCGGCCCTTCTTCGTCGAGGCTGCGGTGGCTTCATCACTAGAGTCGGTTTCCGCATTGGCGTCCTCGCCCGGGTACTTCCTGCCCTCTTCAGCTCGGGCGCACCTATCGGCCAGAACATAAAGTTTGGCCACATCCTTAACCTTGTTCATCGCCAGCTCCTCACGCATCTTGCGATTGCGCATGTTCTGATGGAACGCGCTAATCACGGCTGCGGGGTGAACGTCAGGGATGTTGTACTGCACCCGGCTGAACCTCTGGATGTACTTGCGTAGGTTTTCTCCTTCCTTCTAGGGAATGATATGCAAATCACTCGCCTGGCCATGAGTTGGTGGCCTCCAGTGAAGGCACCAACAAACTCATGGCACAGATCTGACCAAGAAGAAATGGAGTCCGCCGACAAATGCATCAACCAAGACATGACATTGGGTTTTAGGGCCAATGGGAAGTAATTGGCAAGCACCTTGTCGTCATGAGCACCAGCGGCTTGCATCGCAATGGTGTAGATGCTGAGGAACTCCGATGGATGGGTCTTGCCGTTGTACTTCTCGCTGGCGTCGGGCTTGAACTTGTTGTGGGACAGCCACTGGAACTGCCGCATCTCCCGGGTAAAGACTGGGCAACCCACCTCGTAAGGTAGGCCGCCGGAGCCTCCCGGAGCCGGGTGGTCCCCAATGGGCCCTGCCCGCTTGTCCGACTGGTGGCGTGTATCGCGCCGGCACTCGATGGTGGTTCGATCGTCTTCATGGGCTCGCTCCCGAAGAACTTGGCGCTGGTCGCGGTGGGTCCGTGGGTCGGACGACAATATGGAGATGTTATCGCAAGTGTCGTCACGACGGGCTGACACCCGCGGTGGTTGGCGCGGAGGAGGAGAGTGCACTGTGACCGCAACACCCCCAGTTCTTCCATCGTCGGCATGTGGTGGCTCGGTGGAGCGCCGGCCCGAGGGCCCCGCCGGTCGTGAATAATCTTTGTTGGCGACGGCGACGAGGCTCCGGATGGTGGCTCTCCACTC
Source organism: Triticum dicoccoides (assembly GCF_002162155.2). Lineage (NCBI taxonomy): Eukaryota > Viridiplantae > Streptophyta > Magnoliopsida > Poales > Poaceae > Triticum > Triticum dicoccoides. The sequence continues at coordinate 472,078,342 of NC_041384.1, forward strand.
GTCGATCTTCTCCCGATGAATCGACCGTCGTGGCCGCCTTCTTCTTGGGAGCCATGGCGACGAAGTAGTGCTAGGCTAACAGCCACACTAGATTCTCACAACTGCGCCCCCTACCTGGCGCGCCAAAGATGTCGGTGGGAACGGCACCTATGGGATCACTGGGATCCCTTCTACGGTCGGTGGGGCGCGGGGTCATGAGAAGAGCAGGATTAACAGTCAGCACGAGGATCGTTTACCCAGGTTCGGGCCGCAAGGATGCGTAAAACCCTAGTCCTGCTTTAGTGGATGTATTGAGTGTTCTTGAGCTTTTCTGAACTAGCTACGGTGGCCATCCCAAAAAGCCGAATCCTTCTCCTGGTCGCCTCGAGCCTTCTTTTATAGGAAAAAGGGGCTGCCACAGTGGCACACCGAAAGTGGAAAGGTCTACAGTGTGCGAGCTTATCGCACGGCATTACGGGACAAAGCGCATTAAATGTGCTACATAGGTGTCCATTAGCTTTATCGGGGATGAGAACGAGGCCCGTCCCGACCGTCGCCGCTGCGCCTCGCTTCGACACGTGCCCAGGCTGGCGATGCATGCAACGCCATGTGGGCAAGCAGGCAGCTGAGGTGGCGCGGTGGTAGGGCCTTTAAGAAGATCTACATGCCGCCACACAGGTGCTTGCTGATTTGGCCTAGAAGCTGCATGTTGCCATGCAAGTGCCTGCCCAGCTGGTTGGGCTGGCAGCTGCATGCAAACGGCGGCGAAGTCTTGGTTGGTGCGGGCCTGGCAGTGGCCCTGCTGACGCCCTCGGCAAGGGTCTTGCCGGGGGCCCGGCAAGGGTCTTGTCATGGCGTTGCTGTCATCCCCGGCAAAGGCCTTGCCGGGGGTCTTGTGGATTTCCTCGGCTAGGATCCTGCCGAGGGTCGCCGTCTTCTAGTCCTCATCTGAACTCATATATTTATGGGTTTGACGAAGATTCGCATGCCACCATAGAGGTGCCTCCCGAGCCCTGGTTCCAACGCAGCTGGTTAGGTTGGAGCCGGTGGGCTCAAGGGTTATTCACTCTGTTGGCATCGGGCGAGTTGCCCCGACAAGGCTCTTGCTGGGGCTGCGAGGGGCCCACCCTGGCAAGGATCTTGCCGAGAGAGCCCACCTTGCCCTCTTGCCCTCCTGTGCTTCCGGTCTTGGTGTTGCCTTGGTCGTCTTGTGCTTTGGCTTCTCTCCGGCTTCCCTCCCCTGCCCTGTTAAGTGTGGTCGCGGCGTGTGGCTCTGACTGCCCGTGCACAAGTAAAGGGGTCAAAAGGAGAGCCCCTACTTTTGTACACCGACAGGAGTGGCCTTTCCTTTACCGCTCCTCGCTCTTCATATGTGGTTTATATACACATGCATGCATGCACCATGCGTACATACTAACAGTCCAACATATATCGAGCCCATTTGCTTCTCTCTCCAGAAACCGACACTACATCAACGCCAATGTGATATGCTATCATATTTCTCTGCGTGTCCCTCATTTGGTTTTGGTGCCTTGGTCGTTCTGGCCTGGACAACGATAGGGCCATCAAATTTGGCAGTGGCAATGTGGAGGCAAGGTGTGTCAATAGTCTTATATACGTATTGTACTACTCAAAAGCAGAGCAGGGCCATCAATACTCTTGGTCATACTCGGCAGAGCGCGTCCAGCCTTTGTGTTTAGGGTGTATTGTCTTGTGGAGGGGTTGAGATGCCCTATTGGCTGTAAATGAGCACAGATGAGGGAGGCGTTTTGGACAACAACCGGCTATACGAAGTTATTATATGTCACCTATAGCCAACCTAATATCCCACTTGTATAATAGTTAGTTAAGTAGTAAGCTATATCATTACTATGTGCCCCATATTTTCTCTCACAAAGTGTGTTGGAGCATGTGCTACAGCCGACTGTAACTCTATAACTCGTTTCTATTCTCTCTCCTATCTTCTCTCCTCCAACTAGGCATAAATATTATGTGGCATCTCTTATAGCCCGCCTACATCACTCTATTGTACTTGCTCTTAGGGGAATGACATTAAGTGAGGTGGCGTGTACGTGCAAGTTTTTTGAGAAATGCCAAACTTTATTGCTCAAAGATTACATCATTTGAGATACAAAGATGATCATGGGGTTGGTATAGCCATACATGGCATCCGGATCTAAAGAATAGGAGTACTTGGCAAGCATATGTGCTTCATAGTTTGACACCCTACCTTCGAAACATATTGTACAGTTGAAATCATTATTAACTTGATTTCAGCAATGATCTGACCATGATTTTCACTACTTCCTTTAACAATATCCCGTGTCACTTGCCTCGGATATGTAGCAACCATATATATAATCATGTGTAAAGAGATCCTCGATCCAAGAAAGAGCTTTCCTACACGCGATAGCTTCTAGAGTTGCAACGTCCCAGACGCCATCAACAACCAAGGTCGATGAACCAAGATACTTCCCATTGGAGTCTCTACATACCGCAGCTATCGGACCTCATAGTCCAGACCTTGTAAGACTTGCATCAACATGTATTTTGGCAAAACCAATCGGCTGATACGTCTCCAACTTATCTATAATTTTTTATTGTTCCATGCTATTATATTATCATTCTTGGATATTTTACAATCATTTTATATCATTTTTGGGACTAACCTATTGACATAGTGCCAAGTGCCAGTTGCTGTTTTTTGCTTGTTTTTTATAGCACAGGAAATCAATATCGAACGAGTCCAAATGCAGCGAAACTTTTTGTGGATTTTTTTGGACCAGAAGACACCAGATGGGCCAGAGAAGCACCTAGGGGGTGCCCCGAGGGGGCACAACTCACCAGGGCGCACCTGGGCGTGCCCAGGTGGGTTGTGCCCACCTTGGTGGCCTCCCGCACCACCTCTTTGCTCTATAAATACCCCCAATATTCCAGAAACCATAGGGGAGTCGACGAAAATCTATTCCAGCCACCGCAAGTTCCAGAACCACCAGATCCAATCTAGACACCATCACAGAGTGGTTCATCATCCTCATAGGTGCCTCTTTTATGATACGTGAGTAGATCATTGTAGACCTACGGGTCCGTAGTTAGTATCTAGATGGCTTCCTCTCTCTCTTTTGATTCTCAATACAATGGTCTCTTGGAGATCTATTTGAGTTTATGATGAGATCTATATTTTTATCCATGAAAGTTATTTGAGTCTTTTGATCTCTTATATGCATGATTACTTATAGCCTCGTATTTCTTCTTTGAATCTTTGGTTTAGTTAGGCCAACTAGATCGATTTTTCTTTCCATGGGAAGAGGTGCGCTTTCTGATGGGTTCGATCTTACGGTGCTTGATCCCAGTGAAAGAAGGGGAAACGGCACATATGTATCGTTGCCATTAAGGATAACAAGATGGGATCTATTTCTACATAAATAGATCTTGTCTACATCATGTCATTGTTCATATTGCATTACTCCGATTCTCCATGAACTTAATACACTAGATGCATGCTGGATAGTGGTCGATGTGTGGAGTAATAGTAGTAGATGTAGGCAGGAGTCCGTTTACTAATTTTGGACATGATGCCTATATAACGATCATTTCCTGGATATTGTCATGATTATTTGAACTTCTATCAATTTACCAATACTAATTCTTTTACCCACCATTGCTATTTTCTCGAGAGAAGCCACTAGTGAAATCTACGGCCACCGGGTCTCTTCTTTATTATATTTGCCTTCGCGATCTATTTTATTTGCTTTTATTTTCAGATCTATTAATCCAAAAATACAAAAATACCTTGCTGCAATTTTTATTTATTTATTTTATCTCGCGTTCCCGCGAGATCTATTTATCCAATCTACTACAATTTTACCTATCTTTTTACCCGTGAGGGATTGACAACCCCTCTCTTATGTCGGGTTGCAAGTATTTGTTCTTTGTGTGCAGGAGTTGTTTACATGGTGTTGCGTGGTTCTCCTACTGGTTCGATAACCTTGGTCTCATCACTGAGGGAAATACCTACTGTAGTTGTGCTACATCATCCCTTCCTCTTTGGGGAAATACCGACGTAGTTCAAGCCACATCATCGGCGAAGCTTCCTTGCATGCTCGACCTTCTTTCATGATGCGTGATGAAGTGTTATAGTGGTGTGTGTGAGCTATTACTTGACCCAGGCCTAGTTTCGGGTCTTTCTGTGCGAGTGGTATGTCTAGAGGCCAGAGAGCATCCTGGTGGGGCCCTTCCTTTTGGGGGGCGAGCTAGCTTATAATGTTTAGATATGGTTTGTTTCGTTACATGATGACTCATGGAAAGAAATATGTGTGTTCAGTATGGAACTTTGAAGTCAACAATCAAAGCATGGAGACGCTCCATCCAGGACATCCGGGGCACATAACATGGTCAATAGGCAGACAGACATGACTAGCGGCAGCTACCTACTACAAGGTGCAGAAGTGACCCACACCCGATAAAAGCGAGGGAGAAAGTGAGGTGGACGTAACACTACTGCAGCTCCTGGCTACGAGTATGAACGGGGAGTCGCCTTTCCTTTTCCTGCTCCTCGCTCTTCATATGTGGTTTATATACACATGCATGCATCATGCGTACATTACCAACAATAATCCAACATATATCGACCCCATTTGTCTCTCTTCCAAGAACTGATATTGCAGCGACGCCGATGCGCCATGCTATCATCTTCCTCTAGTGTGCCCAACTAAAATTGAGAAAAGGATAAGTTTTTATTTCGTAAAGTAATCTAATCACCCCCCTCTAGACATACTTTCGATCCTAAAAGTAGTACAATATGTATATAAGACTGTTTACACACTTTTGCTTCCGCACTGCTGCTGCCAAATTTGATAGCCCTGTCGTTGCTGCCGCTATCCAGGTTGGATACGTATCATACATCCATGTTCATGGAGACTTCAACCCACAGAGGGTAACAGTTATGCGAGTCCACATAGGGTTCGACCTACGAAGGGTCCACGAAGAAGTAATCTTGTCTATTTCACCATGGCTTACGTCCATGAAGGACTAGCCTCACTTGAGTAGATCTTCACGAAATAGGAAATCTCTTTGCCCTTACAAACTCCTTGGTTCAACTCCACATGATCTTGGAGGCTCCCAAATGACACCTAACCAATCTAGGAGACACCACTCTCCAAAAGGTAATAGACGGTGTTGTTGATGATGAACTCCTTGCTCTTGTGCTACAAATGATAGTCTTCCCAACACTCAAACACTCTCTCACTAATTTGGCTTTGGTAGGAGAGGGGATTAAATGGAAAGCAACTTGGGGAGGGCTAGAAACCAAGGTTCAAATGGTTGGATTGGAATCTCTTGATCTCAACATATGAGTAGGTGGTTCGCTTCTTAGAAAATGAATGGTGGAAGTTGTGTTTCGTTTTGATGGCTCTCTTAGAGAGTAAGTGTTTGTGGAGGGGTATAAATAGGTTGCACCAAAAATCCAACTGTTACAAGTCTTTGACCCAACTCGGTGACACCAATATAGAATCTCGGTGAGATCGACTAGTGCAAAAGACTTGACCATTAGGTTGTTCGGTGAGACCGATCATACCAACTCGGTGGGACCGAAGTGTGATGGGTAGGGAAAGACCTCATTTTGGTAATTCCGATCGGTTCATCTTGATGATTCCAAAATGAAGCAACTTCATCACAAAAACTTGTTCAGGTCGTCTCGGTGGGACCAAGAACCATTTCAGTCAAAAAAAATTGCTCGGGTTTTGAAGGAAATATGCCCTGGAGGCAATAATAAAGTTGTTATTTATATTTCCTTATATCATGATAAATGTTTATTATTCATACTAGAATTGTATTAACCGTAAACTTAGTACATGTGTGAATACATAAACAAACAGAGTGTCCCTAGTATGCCTCTACTTGACTAGCTCGTTCATCAAAGATTGTTAAGTTTCCTAGCCATGGACATGTGTTGTTATTTGATGAATGGGATCACATCATTAGAGAATGATGTGATAGATTAGACCCTTCCGTTAGCTTAGCACTATGATTGTTTAGTTTATTGCTATTGCTTTCTTCATGAGTTATACATGTTCCTGTGACTATGAGATTATGCAACTCCCGAATACCGGAGGAACACTTAGTGTGCTATCAAACATCACAATGTAATTGTGTGATTATAAAGATGCTCTACAGGTGTCTTCGATGGTGTTTGTTGAGTTGGCATAGATCGAGATTAGGATTTGTCACTCCGATTGTCGGAGACGTATCTCTGGGCCCTCTCGGTAATGCACATCACTATAAGCCTTGCAAGCAATGTGACTAATGAGTTAGTTTTGGGATGATGCATTATGGAACGAGTAAAGAGACTTGCCGGTGACGAGATTGAACTAGGTATGATGATACGGACGATCGAATCTCGGGCAAGTAACGTACTGATGACAAAGGGAACAACGTATGTTGTTAGGTGGTTTGACCGATAAAGATCTTCATATAATATGTAGGAACCAATATGAGCATCCAGGTTACGCTATTGGTTATTGACCAGAGATGTGTCTCGGTCATGTCAACATCGTTCTCGAACCCATAGGGTCCGCACGCTTAACGTTCGATGATGATTTGTATTGTGAGTTATGTGATATGATGTACTGACGGTTGTTCCAAGTCCCGGATGAGATCACAGACATGACTAGGTGTCTCAAAATGGTCGAGACATAAAGATTGATATATTGGACCATGTTATTCGGACACCGGAAGTGTTCCAGATGGTTTTGGATAAAACCGGAGTGCCGGAGGGGTTACCGGAACCCCCCGGGGAAGTAATGGGCCTTAGTCGGCCTTAGGGGAGAGACAGGGTAGCAGCCAGGAGGTGCTGTAACGCCCCGAGACCAATGTGCCAGGTGTCTTCCAGTTATTCGCTGTTGTTGCCTTGTCATTGCTTGCGTGTCATGCATCTCATGTCATGTCATCATGTGCATCGCATTTGCATACGTGTTCATCTCATGCATCCGAGCATTTTCCCCGTTGTCCGTTTTGCAATCCGGCGCTCCTATGTCACCCGGTGTCCTTTTCTACCTGTTTTCGTGTGTGGGTGTTAAACCTTTTCGGATTGGACCGAGACTTGTCACGTGGCCTTGGTTTACTACCGGTAGACCGCCTGTCAAGTTTCGTGCCATTTGGACTTCGTTTGATACTCCAATGGTTAACCGAGGGACCGATAAGGCCTCGTGTGTGTTGCAGCCCAACACCCCTCCAAAGTTTCCCAAAACCCGCCTAAACCCCCTCCATCATCTCGGTCGTTCGATCACGATCGCGTGGCCAAAAACCGCACCTCATTTGGACTCTCCTAGCTCCCTCTACCTATAAATATGTGGCTCTCCCCGAGATTTCGCGCAGTTCAAACCCTAGATCTCTTCCCTCGCGTCGCCAGATGTTTCTTCCTCCCGCGCCGGACATGTCCGCCTCGTCCCACGCCAAATCATAGCATGCCACGTGTCCCAGCGCCGCCC
>NC_041384.1:472086203-472093456 GCF_002162155.2 Triticum dicoccoides
GCCGCCCGCTCCGACGTGCTCCGCCACCGCGCCAGCTCGCCGGAACCCCGCCGCCTCGTTGCGCCTCCACCACAGTCCGCCGCTCGGCCCGGCCAACGCCGCCGTTCGCTCGAACGCCTCCCCGTGCGAGGGCTTGATCCGGCTTGGGCTCGCCGCCCCTTCGACACTGGCAACCGCTCCAGCCGGCGAGCGCGCCCGCCGCCCCTGCCATGGTCGCCCCGCTCGCCTTCGACGCCGGATCCGGGATCCCCGTCCCCGGATCTCCCCGTCCCGGCCGACCCCGATCTCCTCCGCCTTCTCTGATGACCGGACGACTTCCTAGCTTGTCAGAGCCACGTCTCCGGCCATCTTCCCCGTCAACTCCGGCAAGGAATCTTGGTGAACCACGTAGATCGCGTGAAACCCTAGATCTGGGCGAGGTGAAAATCACCAAGTCCCTTTTCTACAATATTTTTGAAGCTCTATTCATCATGTCAAAACTCTATACCCGTGGCTCCGTTTCGCGCGTGTAGCATATCGAAATGTTCGTCTCGACGAGTACATCATTTCACCTCATTGCATCATTTTCATTTGAGCACATCTTGATGCCCGAAATGTCGTTGGAAGAGGGCTATGTGATGATTATGTCAGATCTGTTTCAGCAAATAGCCTTTTGTCATTTTTGCCATGATTAATGTGTGCATGCTATGATCCTGAGCTCTACATGTGTTTTGATGTATGCCATGCCATCTTTACAGGGGTGTATGCCATGTATTTTTGTGACCTTTGTGGTGACTAGCACAAGCATGCAAAGTAGCTTACTCAATGATGATGTTTTCAGGGACTTAGAATTTTACTAAGTCCTTGTCCTGTTATTGTTTTTATGCCATATGTTCATGTTGTTTCCTAGTGATCCGTGCCTTTTTTGAGGATGATCAGTAAGGGTGTTTTGTAGATAATGTTGTGCTCTATCCATCAATGTCTTTGTTTTCTATTATGGAGCATCCTAGCTTGAGTCAATCGAGCTCTACTTTTGCTATAAAATGTTCCTCGTAGATTGTTAACGTGTTTAGCAATTTTTCCGAGGTTGTTGCTATTGATCGGTGCATGCTATGATGTTGTTCTTGCCATGTCTAGCTCCTATGCCATGTCTTATGGATGGTTGTATGCTTAGGTTGTCATGCAATGCCTCGTAGTGACTGCATCGAGCTCGTAAACATGCCTACTTATTAATCTGTTTTGCGTGCTCCAGTTTTTCTCTAAGTCTGAATCTGTTTATGTTTTTGCTATGTTCACATGCTTGCAATTGTATTTTCTGATCCCTTTTGGCTTATGGGCACTAAGGGACCTTTGTTATATGCTTTGAGTAGCTTCATGCCATGCCTTGCTTTACCATGATAGGTTCATGTACCATGTAGTTTTCATGCTCGTAAGATTGCTTCCTGATGATAAATTCCTGATATGATGTTAATTTCACAAAAGTCTGAAACCTGTTATCTTTTGCATTTTTTGCCATGCTTGTTTGAACATGTTAATTAGTGATTTAGCCGTAGCTCAATGTTCATCTTTTGTCAAGCATCATGAGTGGATCCCTGCCATGTATTTTGTTGCCATGTTGGAGTGATGTAGCATGTTGTTCTTGATGCATTTAGGCGGTCTCTTGCTGATTATCGCAGACCGGTGCCATATTTGTTTTGCTTGCCATTTCCAAACCGTGCATCCGATTCCGGTGATCTTTATATCGATTTCGACCGAGATCAACTCCTCTTTCCAGTGGAACTCTTGGTTTTCCAAGTTGAGTCCAGGTTCATTCATTCCTTTCCAAATCTTGCATATGCATCGCATGCCGCATCCCGCATATCATACCATGTTTGCAGGATGTTGTTTGTGCATTACACATGGTTGATTGTGTTCCTTTTGCTTGTTGTTCTTGTTTGGGTAGAGCCGGGAGACGAGTACGTGAACGAGGAGCCTGTTGAGTATGCTTTCGAGGATCAAGGCAACTCTCAGAACTTTGCAGGCAAGATGACTATCCCTCGAAATCACTTCTATCTTAACTTGCTAGTTGCTCGCTCTTTTTCTATGCCTATGCTGCGATACCTACAACTTTCTTATCATGCCTCCCATATTGTTAAACCAAGCCTCTAACCACCTTGTCCTAGCAAACCGTTGTTTGGCTATATTACCGCTTTGCTCAGACCCTCTTATAGCGTTGTTAGTTGCAGGTGATGATGAAGTTTGTTCCTTGTTGGAACATGGATATGTTGTTTCTTGTTGGAACATGTTTATATGTGGGGATATCACAATATCTATTATTTAATTAATGCATCTATATACTTGGTAAAGGGTGGAAGGCTCGGCCTTATGCCTGGTGTTTTGTTCCACTCTTGCCGCCCTAGTTTCCGTCATATCGGTGTTATGTTCCCGGATTTTGCGTTCCTTACTCGGTTAGGTTATACTGGGAACCCCTTGACAGTTCACCTTGAATAAAACTCCTCCAGCAATGCCCAACCTTGGTTTTACCATTCGCTACCTAGCCTTTTCTTTCCCTTGGGTTCTGCAGACTCAAGGGTCATCTTTATTTAAACCCCCCTGGGCCAGTGCTCCTCTAAGTGTTGGTCCGACCGAGTAGACTGCGGGGCCACCTCGGGGCAACCTGAGGGCTGGTTTTACTCGTAGGATGTCTCATCTAAGTGTGCCCTGAGAACAAGATATGTCCAGCTCCTATCGGGATTTGCCGGCACATTCGGGCGGTGTTGCTGGACTTGTTTTACCATTGTCGAGGATGTCTTGTAACCTGGATGCCGAGCCTGATCGGATTGTCTTGGAAGAAGGAATATCCTTCGTTGACTGTGAGAGCTTGTGATGGGCTAAGTTGGGACACCCATGCAGGGATTTGAACTTTCGAAAGCCATGCCCGCGGTTATGGGCAGATGGGAATTTGTTAATGTCCGGTTGTAGAAAACCTAAAGTTGATCTTAATTAAAATACATCAACCGTGTGTGTAACCATGATGGTCTCTTTTCGGCGGTGTCCGGGAAGTGAACACGGTGTTGGAGTAATGCTTGACGTAGGTTGTTCTAGGATCACTTCTTGATCATAGTTTCTCGAACGTGCTTTGCCTTCTCTTCTCGCTCTCATTTGCGTATGTTAGCCACCATATATGCTAGTCGCTTGCTGCAGCTCCACCTCATACCTTTGCCTTTCTTATAAGCTTAAATAGTCTTGATCGCGAGGGTGTGAGATTGCTAAGTCCCCGTGACTCACAGATACTTCCAAAACCAGCTTGCAGGTGCCGTTGGACCGTGTAGATGACACAAACAAGCGCAAGGAGGAACTCGACGAAGATCTTGTGCTTTGTGTTGTTTCGTTCTAGTTGATCAGTAGTGGAGCCCAGTTGGGGTCGATCGGGGATCTGTGTAGCATTTGGGGTAGTCTTCTTTTATTTTGGTTCCATAGTCGGACCTTGATTGTATTTGGACGTTGGAATGCTTTATTCTTGTATTGTGTGAAGTGGTGATTGTAAGCCAACTATGTATCTCTTTCCCTTATGTATTACATGGGTTGTGTGAAGATTACCTCACTTGCGACATTGCTTTCAATGCGGTTATGCCTCTAAGTCGTGCTTCGACACATGGGAGATATAGCCGCATCGAGGGCATTACAAGTTGGTAATCAGAGCCTTCCCCAACCTTAGGAGTCCCCTGCTTGATCGAATCGTTGGCATTGTTGAGTCTAAAAAATGTTTTGAGTCATTTATGAATTTTATATATCAGAGAGTTAGGAATTCTTTTTACTCCTCAGTTCCTTCGTCGCTCTGGTGAGGCATCCTAACGTAGAGTTTTGGCTCTTCTCTTCTCAAATTTCATGAAATTTTTTTAGGATCACGCGGGTATTTCCGGCTTATTCTGCGAGCCAATCCTTTGTTTGTTTTGAGTTGTGGTAATCAAGTTGCTTCGAAGTCAAGTGTTGATTCCATACCTTTCCTAAGCGGTGTTCTCATATTTCTTTGGGAATGCTAATCCTTCATGATCATCGAGATTGTCATGTCAATCCTTTTCAACCGGCGTGTTTCTCTTCAAGTGGATCCGATCTTTTCAACATTTGCAAGTTCAATTCTAAGTTTTCTTTCAACGGTGTTCATTTCTTCCATTCCAAGTTGTCTTTGTTTTTCCCGCCCTCCCACCCTTTTCCTACAAGGATTCGGATTTCTGAATCAATTATCATGTTATTGATGGGAAGTCTCTCCATTCTTTTCCGTCATTGTTTTACCCGGTGGTTCTCTTGAAGATGCTCTACTAGTTCATCATTCTTCGTTCTTTCCTCTTCGGTGGATTTAATTCAAGCTTTGTTGATCACATCCTTTTCCTCGTTTCAAATGTTTTCTCATGCCAGTGCACCTCATAATCATTCCACTTCTCGCTATTCTATTATTCCGGAGTGCTCAAGATATCTCGAAGATTCGCGTTTCCACTCTACATGCATTCAAGCTTTTTCGAGGCTGTTATCTCATTCAAACCATTTAATTCAACCGGTGCACTCCCTCTTTTAAATCCTTCTACGGTGTATCTTTTGAGTGGGCCCTAACCCACAGGTCTTTTTCCAGGATCTTACCTGACTCTTCTAATTCTTTTCCGGAGTTACTCCCAAATTCTTTTCCAAGTTTGACGTAAGAATAAATTGTCATCAGTCATTTGTATTGCTCCAAGATCTGTCTAATTCTTATCATTGTTGGCTCAACATCTCCGCTTTTCGTTACTCCGGAGTGCCTAAAAAAATTCTCAGTGGTGGTTCTCATCATCATTCTCAACATTTGAAGACCGAAGAAGAGTTTCTCTCAATCTTGCTTCATTCTCTTCAAAGATTCGTGGTGCTAGCTTGTTGCCATCCTCTCATAGTTGTTTTTTGATTGTGAGAATCTTTTTCACCCATCGGGAGCATTTCATGAGTTGTTTCCATTTCTTTACTCCGAAGGCCATCTTTTCAAATATTAGTCATTCCAGCTTTCAGCTCTCATTCTTCAATCTTACAGGTGCATCGTTCAAGTGATCTCTAATCAGTTCGTGATCCCTTCATTCTGATGTTTCTAGATTGTCTCAAGTATCTTTGTTCATTTCACAATTCTTACCCGATGATTCATCCCTTTAATTCATTCATTTTCAATTCATTCGGTGGTTCTTCAAGGATTCTCTTCCACTGTTATCTTATCAATTCATTCGTCATTCCAATCATACCGGTGGTTCGTTGAAGACCTTCTCAAGTTTGTGATGGATAAGCATAATGTAATTCTTATTCTTCTTTCGTCGAGTTTATTCAATTTTTTCCAGAGTGGTTCATCATATCACATTCTCAGTTCGAGATGCTTTATCTTTTCTTTTCTGGAGTTCCAAGTCTCCACTTTATCTCGTCGCAAAGCTTCATCTAATCATTGCGAGGATTCAACCTTACTCTTTTCATCTTTCTTTTCGTTTGATCATTCTTTTGTTTACCGGAGTTCTTCATGGAGGTTCTACATGATGGTTCATGAAGGATTTAATTCCTTTTCGACTTGTTCATCGAGATTATTTTCAAAGGAGCTCAAGTGTTCTTCATCTTGCAATCTGGAGTGCAATTCTTTCTTCCATATCATTGGAGGTGGTATTATGTCATTCTTGATAATTTGAGTTCATGTTTCATGAGTCACAGGTTGTTAAGAATGGGGTATTTTAAATCCATCAACCTCTTCGTTGGAGTTATCTTGGGTTATATTTCACCTAAAACTTTCCCTAAGGTTTGTTGCTATTAATGGTGATAATATATGATCCAAGTTCTTCATCTATCCTCCCGGTGAAATATTTTATCGTCTCTTTGTTCATATCAATCCAATTCTTTTTCCCGTGAGTGGCAGAATTTCACCTCATAGTTTTGAGTTGTTCTCCATAAGCCCACTACAAGCTTACTCTTTTCATTGTTGGTTTTCCCAACAACTCCGTTCGACCCTTCTCCGAAAGATGATTTTTAAGCTATGTTGTGACAGAAGTCAGCATTTTCTTCTCCATTCTTTTCTTTCAATTATCTATCTTCTATTTCTTTCTTCCGGAGGCCTTGTAATGTTTCTCTTTTCAATCATCATGGCGAATTGTGAACATCATGTTATTGTCGTGCTTATCCATTTAACCGGACTGTTGTGCCCTTTTGCTCAAGTTCTTTTCGCCTTATCAAGACTTGCATCTCTTCTCAACCGGAGTGTTGTCTGAGATCTTTCTTACCCCTTGTTCCATGCATTCAATAGTTTCGGAGGCTGTATGTTGTGATTTCATCATGTATCTTATCAAGTTCTTATTCAATTCCTTTTCTTTTCAATCGGAGTGCTGCCCGAAGTTGTTCTTCCTTGTTCCTCTTTTCTAACAGAGTGTTTTCAACTTCGTTCATCTCCGTGGTATTATTTTCTCGAAATGGCTTAATCTTTTCAAGGTTCTTTGGTCTCACTCGTTTGTCAAAGAAGCAACTTAGCTTTACCTCTCCTCTTTCTCTTCCGTTTTCCCTCCGGTGCCATTCTAGATCTCGGGACGAGATCCTCTCGTAGTGGTGGAGTGTTGTAACGCCCCGAGACCAATGTGACAGGTGTCTTCCAATTATTCGTTGTTGTTGCCTTGTCATTGCTTGCGTGTCATGCATCTCATATCATGTCATGATGTGCATCGCATTTGCATACGTGTTCGTCTCATGCATCCGAGCATTTTCCCCATTGTCCATTTTGCAATCCGGCGCTCCTACGTCACCCGGTGTCCTTTACTACCTCTTTTAGTGTGCGGGTGTTAAACGTTTTCGGATTGGACCGAGACTTGTCACACGGCCTTGGTTTACTACCGGTAGACCGCCTGTCAAGTTTCGTGCCATTTGGACTTCGTTTGATACTCCAACGGTTAACCGAGGGACCGATAAGGCCTCGTGTGTGTTGCAGCCCAACATCCCTTCAAAGTGGCCCAAAACCCACCAAAACCCCTCCACCATCTCGGTCGTTCGATCACGATTGCGTGGCCGAAACACACACCTCATTTGGACTCTCCTAGCTCCCTCTACCTACAAATATGTGGCTTTCCCCGAGATTTCGCGCAGTTCAAACCCTAGATCTCTTCCCTCACACCGCCGGACGTTTCTTCCCCCCGCGCCGAACATGTCCGCCTTGTCCCACGCTAAATCGGGGTGCGCCACATGTCCCAGTGCCGCCCTCCGCCGCCGCAGCCCGCGAGGCCCACGGCCGGCCCACCCGCCCCCGCACCGGGCCCAAACCG
>NC_041384.1:472094228-472125861 GCF_002162155.2 Triticum dicoccoides
CGTCGCTGCGCCAGCTCGTCGGAACCCCGCTGCCTCGCTGCGCCTCCACCACAGTCCGCCGCTCGGCCCGGCCAACTCCGTCGTTCGCCCAAGCGCCTCCCCGCGCGAGGGTTTGATCCGGCTCGAGCTCGCCGCCCCTTCGACGCTGGCAGCCGCTCCGGCCGGCGAGCGCGCCCGCCGCCCCTGCCATGCCCGCTGGCTTGCCTCTGACGCCGGATCCGGGATCCCCGTCTCCGGATCTCCCCGTCCCGGCAGACCCCGGTCTCCTCTGCCTTCTCCGGTGACTGAACGGCTTCCCAGCTCGCCGGGGCCACGTCTCCGGCCATCTTGCCCGTCAACTCCGGCAAGGAATCTTGGTGAACCTCGTAGATCGTGTGAAACCCTAGATCTGGGCGAGGTGAAAATCACTAAGTCCCTTTTCTACAATATTTTTGAAGCTCTATTCGTCATGTCAAAACTCTGCACCCGTGGCTCCGTTTCGCACGTGTAGCATATCGAAATGTTCGTCTCAATGAGTACATCATTCCACCTCAATGCATCATTTTCATTTGAGCTCATCTTGATGCCCGAAATGTCGTTGGAAGAGGGCTATGTGATTAGTATGCCAAATCTGTTTCAGCAAATAGCCTTTTGTCATTTTTGCCATGATTAATGTGTGCATGCTATGATCCTGAGCTCTACATGTGTTTTGATGTATGCCATGCCATCTTTACAGGGGTGTATGCCATGTATTTTTGTGACCTTTGTGGTGACTAGCACAAGCATGCAAAGTAGCTTACTCAATGATGTTGTTTTCAGGGACTTAGAATTTCACTAAGTCCTTGTCCTGTTATTGTTTTTTATGCCATATGTTCTTGTTGTTTCCTAGTGATCCGTGCCTTTTTTGAGGATGATCAGTAAGGGTTTTGTAGATAATGTTGTGCTCTATCCATCCATGTCTTTGTTTGCAATTATGGAGCAACCTAGCTTGAGTCAATCGAGCTCTACTTTTGCTATAAAATGTTCCTGGCAGATTGTTAACATGTTTTGCAACCCTGCCATGTATTTTGTTGCCATCTTGGAGTGCTGTCGCATGTTGTTCTTGATGCATTTAGGCGGTCTCTTGCTGATTATCGCAGACTAGTGCCATATTTGTTTTGCTTGCCATTTCCAAACCGTGCATCCGATTCCGGTGATATTTATATCGATTTCAACCTAAATCAACTCCTCTTTCCAGTGGCACTCTTCGTTTTCCAGGTTGAGTCCAGGTTCATTCATTCCTTTCCAAATCTTGCATATGCATCGCATACCGCATCCCGCATATCATACCATGTTTGCATCATGTTGTTTGTGCATTGCACATGGTTGATTGTGTTCCGTTTGCATGTTGTTCTTGTTTGGGTAGAGCCGGGAGATGAGTACGTGAACGAGGAGCCCGTTGAGTATGCTTTAGAGGATCAAGGCAACTCTGAGAACTTTGCAGGCAAGATGACCATACCCTCGAAATCACTTCTATATTTGCTTGCTAGTTGCTCGCTCTTTTGTTATGCCTATGCTGCGATACCTACCACTTGCTTATCATGCCTCCCATATTGTTAAACCAAGCCTCTAACCACCTTGTCCTAGCAAACCATTGTTTGGCTATGTTACCGCTTTGCTCAGCCCCTCTAATAGCGTTGTTAGTTGCAAGTGAAGATGAAGTTTGTTCCTTGTTGGAACATGGATATGTTGTTCCTTGTTGGAACATGGATATATTGTTCCTTGTTGGAACATGTTTATATGTGCGGATATTACAATATCTCTTACTTAATTAATGCATCTATATACTTGGTAAAAGGTGGAAGGCTCGGCCTTATGCCTGGTGTTTTGTTCCACTCTTGCCGCCCTAGTTTCCGTCATATCGGTGTTATGTTCCCGGATTTTGCGTTCCTTACGCGGTTGGGTTATAATGGGAACCCCTTGATAGTTCGCCTTGAATAAAACTCCTCCAGCAATACCCAACCTTGGTTTTACCATTTGCCACCTAGCCTTTTCTTTCCCTTGGGTTCTGCAGACTCAAGGGTCATCTTTATTTAAACCCCCCCTGGGCAAGTGCTCCTCTTTGTGTTGGTCCGATCGAGTAGACTGCGGGGCCACCTCTGGGCAACCTGAGGGCTGGTTTTACTCGTAGGATGTCTCATCTAAGTGTGCCCTGAGAACGAGATATGTGCAGCTCCTATCGGGATTTGTCGGCACATTCGGTGGTGTTGCTGGACTTGTTTTACCATTGTCGAGGATGTCTTGTAACCTGGATGCCGAGCCTTGTCGGATTGTCTTGGGAGAAGGAATATCTTTCGTTGACCGTGAGAGCTTGTGATGGTCTAAGTTGGGACACCCCTGCAGGGATTTGAACTTTCGAAAGCCATGCCCGCGGTTATGGGCAGATGGGAATTTGTTAATGTTCGGTTGTAGAAAACCTGAAGTTGATCCTAATTAAAATACATCAACCGCATGTGTAACCATGATGGTCTCTTTTCGGCGGTGTACGGGAAGTGAACACGGTGTTGGAGTAATGCTTGACGTAGGTTGTTCTAGGATCACTTCTTGATCATAGTTTCTCGAACATGCTTTGTCTTCTCTTGTCGCTCTCATTTGCGTATGTTAGCCACCATATATGCTAGTCGCTTGTTGCAGCTCCACCTCATACCTTTGCCTTTCCTATAAGCTTAAATAGTCTTGATCGCGAGGGTGTGAGATTGCTGAGTCCCCGTGACTCACAGATACTTCCAAAACCAGCTTGCAGGTGCCGTTGGACCGTGTAGATGACACAAACAAGCGCAAGGAGGAGCTCGATGAAGATCTTGTCCTTTGTGTTGTTTCGTTCTAGTTGATCAATAGTGGAGCCCAGTTGGGGTCGATCGGGGATCTGTGTAGCATTTGGGGTAGTCTTCTTTTATTTTGGTTCCGTAGTCGGACCTTGATTGTATTTGGATGTTGTAATGCTTTATTCTTGTATTGTGTGAAGTGGCGATTGTAAGCCAACTATGTATCTCTTTCCCTTATGTATTACATGGGTTGTGTGAAGATTACCTCACTTGCGACATTGCTTTCAATGCGGTTATGCCTCTAAGTCGTGCTTCGACACATGGGAGATATAACCGCATTGAGGGCGTTACAGGTGCCCCCCCCAAGGGGAGTCCTAATAGGACAAGGGGAGGGGGCGCGGCCCCTCTTTCCCTCTCCCTCTCCTTGTCCTTCCTTCTTCTCCTGCTTGGACTAGGAAAGGGGGGACCGATTCCTACTTGGAGTAGTGTCCCCCCCTTGGGACGCGCCCCTTGTGGCCGGCCGACCTCCTCCTCCCCTCCTTTATATACGGGGGAGGGGGCACCCCATAGACACACAAGTTTATCTTTAGCCGTGTGCGGTGCCCCCCTCCACAGTTCTACACCTCGGTCATATTGTTGTAGTGCTCAGGCGAAGCCCTGCGTCGGTAACTTCATCATCACCGTCGACACGCCGTCGTGCTGACGGAACTCACCCTCGGCCTCAGTTGGATCAAGAGTACGAGGAACGTCACTGAGCTGAACGTGTGCAGATCATGGAGGTGCCGTGCATTTGGTACTTGACCGGTTGAATCGCGAAGACGTTCGACTACATCAACCACGTTACTAAACGCTTCCGCTTTCGGTCTACGAGGGTTCATAGACACATTCTCCCCTCTCGTTACTATGCATATCCTAGATAGATCTTGCGTGATCCACTACTGCAAGATGGTCCAAACGCGTCACTACGATCAAAGACCCTTCGACGAAACTGTGTACGATGTCATAATCGCAAACGGTGGTGTCAAAGAACCGTCAAAAAAGGTGCAAAATGTTTGTGATGGCGGAGCTATCAAACACGGTTCAGATTTTACTTGTGTGTGCGATGTAGGGCATACGGTTCAGCTCAATGAACTGTTTGCAATGAGGTGGAACAAAAGAAACGGGCAGCCTAATGAAGGCGTGTGCGATATAGAGCATACGGTTCACTCGGATGAACTGTTTGTGATTAGGCAACACAAAAGAAATGGTCAGCCAGATCAAGGTGTGTGTGATACGCGGCAAATAGGTCCGTAATCAGAAATGTGTGCGAAGACCAATAATAAAACGTACGGTTGCTGCTAATAAGCTGTGTGAATTGCTTTGTATATAGTAGAATAACATGTATATATATAACTGAAATAAACATCCAATTACATAAGTGACTATACAGATCATTCGCGCACACCTCAATAAACAATTGCATGCATTCTAAAGTAGGAGAAACGATCGTCTAGTCATCTACTTCTTGTAACGCTCCCGCCACTGCTATGTGGCTCGATCCCTCTTCTGGGTCAGGAAAAGACAGTTCCTCATGGCAACGATCTGCCTGTACATCTCGTAGCTTGTGTGCGCATCCATGGCCGCGTACTCGACATGTTGTTCATCCAGTCTCTCATGCCACACACTGTGCCAGGCGTTCTTGTCCATATTGCTCTCTTCCTTCATCTACGCGTAGTAGGGGTCGATGATGGCTGAGGCGAGGTCAACCAAGTAGTTTAGTTTGTTTTTGTCGCTGCCCCAAACCATGTAGTGGTTCTGGATGTTGACAAGATTCGGGCATTTCAAGTCTGAAACCTAGAGCACTTTTAGATCGTTGGTGGTGTCCACTGTAGTCAGAGCTGTTGATAAACCTGGAGAAATGCTCGCAAGTCCTTGTGGTAAGGTGGTAGTAGTAGATGAGGACGTCATGTTGCACGCACAACTGGGCGACGACAACCTTCTGATCGTGCCCGGCACGACCGATGGTGTACACGAGGTCGAAGCCGACCACTCGGTACTTGTCCTCGGCAAGGAACTGCTCCATAGTTTGGATGGAGCTCTCCACCGAGACCGGATTGTTCGTGTACACCACCGAGAGGGCCTTCCCCTCACGTGGGTGTCCACTAAGTGATGTGTGGTGAACTGCCCGCCGTTGTCATCGCCGGCCGTTGGGAGCGCCACTGGAGCCACGGGGAGCACCATTGGAACCGCTGGATGTTCTCTCTGTATGTGTCCTCGTGGGTGTGCTTATTGTGTCGTGTGATACGAGAGATGAAAGTAAATGGCCGCAGGAATAAAAGGGGGCCGGGCGGCGTGGATTCTCGGTGCGTCCGCATGGCAGTTTTTGCAGCTGGTAACTGCATCGTCGCGCCACGCCCAGCGCAACCGCTTGCACACTCTTGCTACCTCTTGAGCTTGTGTTGGTTTTCCCTTCAAGAGGAAAGGGTGATGCAACACAGTAGCGTAACTATTTCCCTCAGTTTTTAGAACCAAGGTATCAATCCAATAGGAGATAGCACATAAGTCACCTAGTACCTGCACAAACAAACAAGAACCTCACAGCCAATGCGATAAAGGGGTCGTCAATCCCTTCACGGTCACTTACGAGAGTGAGATCTGATAGAGATAATAAGATAAATATTTTTAGTATTTTTTATGTATAGATTGGAAAATAAAGATTGCAAAATAGAAATAGCAAATTGATAGGAAAATAATAAGATGGAAGATAGACCCGGGGGCCATAGGTTTCACTAGTGGCTTCTCTTAAGATAGCAATTTCTACGGTGGGTGAACAAATTACTGTCGAGCAATTGATAGAAAAGTGAATAGTTATGATAATATCTAGGGACGATCATGTATATAGGCATCACATCCATGACAAGTAGACCGAAACGATTCTGCATCTACTACTATTACTCCACACATTGACCGCTATCCAGCATGCATCTAGAGTATTAAGTTCATAAGAACAGAGTAACGCATTAGGCAAGATGACATGATGTAGAGGGATAAACTCAAGGAATATGATATAAACCCCATCCTTTTATCCTCGATGGCAACAATACAATACATGCCTTGCTGCCCCTGCTGTCACTGGGAAAGGACACCGCAAGATTGAACCCAAATCTAAGCACTTCTCCCATTGCAAGAACGATCAATCTAGTAGGCCAAACCAAACTGATAATTCGAAGAGACTTGCAAAGATATTTAAATCATGCATCAAAGATTTCGGAGAAGAATCAAATATTGTTCATATATAATCTTGATTATAAACCAACAATTCATCGGATCTCGACAAACACACCGCAAAAAGAATTACATTGAATAGATCTCCAAGAGAATCGAGGAGTATATTGAGATCCAAAGAGAGAGAAGAAGCCATCTAGCTAATAACTATGGACCCGAAGGTCTGTGGTAAACTAGTCACACATCATCGGAGAGGCTATGGTGTTGATGTAGAAGCCCTCCATGATCAATTCCCCCTCCAGCAGAGCGCCAGAAAAGGCCCCAAGATGGGATCTCATGGGTACAGAAGGTTGCAGCGGTGGAAATAGGGTTTCGTGGTGCTCCTGCATGTTTTTGGGGTATATGGGTATATATAGGAGGAAGAAGTACGTCGGTGGAGCTACAAGGGGCCCACGAGGGAGGGGGCGCGCCCCCTTGCCTCGTGGCCTCCTCTCTTCTTTCTTGATGGCCACTCTAAGTCTCCTGGATCACGTTTGTTCCAAAAATAACTCTCCCGAAGGTTTAATTCCGTTAGATATTCCTTTTCTATGAAACACTGAAATAGGCAAAAAAAATAGCAATTTGCACTGGGCCTTTGGTTAGTAGGTTAGTTCCAAAAATAATATAAAAAGGTAAATTAAAGTCCATTAAACATCCAAAACAGATAATATAATAGCATGGAATAATCAAAAATTATAGATACGTTGGAGACGTATCAAGCATCCCCAAGCTTAATTCCTGCTCGTCCTCGAGTAGGTAAAAGATAAAAAATAGATTTTTTGATGTGGAATGCTACCTAGCATAATTCTCAATGTAATTTTCTTTATTGTGGCATGAATGTTCAGATCCGAAAGATTCAAGACAAAACTTTAATGTTGACATAAAAATAATAATACTTCAAGCATACTTATAAAGCAATCATATCTTCTCAAAACATGGCCAAAGAAAGTTATCCCTACAAAATCATATAGTCTAGCTATTCTCCATCTTCACCACACAAAATATTTAAATCATGCACAACCCCGATGACAAGCCAAGAAATTGTTTCATACTTTTGATGTTCTCAAACTTTTTCAATCTTCACGCAATATATGAGCGTGAGCCATGGATATAGCACTATAGGTGGAATAGAATGGTGGTTGTGGAGAAGAAAAAAAGGAGAAGATAATGTCACATCAACTAGGTGTATCAACAGGCTATGGAGATGCCCATAAATAGATAACAATGTGAGTGAGTAGGGATTGCCATGCAACGGATGCACTAGAGCTATAAGTGTATGAAAGCTCAACAAAAGAAACTAAGTGGGTGTGCATCCAACTCGCTAGCTCACGAAACCTAGGGCATTTTGAGGAACCCCATCATTGGAATATACAAACCAAGTTCTATAATATGAAATTCCCACTAGTATATGAAAGTGACAACATTGGAGACTCTCTATCATGAAGATCATGGTGCTACTTTGAAGCACAAGTGTGGTAAAAGGACAGTAACATTGTCCCTTCTCTCTTTTTCTCTCATTTTTTATTTGGGCCTTTTTCTCTCTTTTTTATGGCCTATTTTTTTCTTTTCTTTTTTTATTTTCGTTCAGAGTCTCATCCCGACTTGTGGGGGAATCATAGTCTCCATCATCCTTACCTCACTTGGGACAATGCTCTAGTAATGATGATCATCACACTTTTATTTACTTACAACTCGATACTTAGAACAAAATATGACTCTATGTGAATGCCTATGGCAGTGTACCGGGATGTGCAATGACTCATGAGTGAAATGTATGAAAGAATTATGAAGGTGGCTTTGCCACAAATATGATGTCAACTACATGATCATGCAAAGCAATATGACAATGATGAAGCGTGTCATAATAAACGGAACGGTGGTAGGTTGCATGGCAATATATCTCGGAATGGCTACGGAAATGCGATAATAGGTAGGTATGGTGGCTATTTTGAGGAAAGTATATGGTGGGTTTATGGTGCCGGCGAAAGTTGTCCGGTACTAGAGAAGCTAGCAATGGTGGAAGGGTGAGAGTGCGTATAATCCATGGACTCAACATTAGTCATAAAGAACTCACATACTTATTGAAAAAATCTATTAGTTATCGAAACAAAGTACTATGCGCATGCTCCTAGGGGGATAGATTGGTAGGAAAATACCATCGCTCGTCCCCTACCGCCACTCATAATAAAGACAATCAATAAATAAATCATGCTCCGATTTCATCACATAACGGTTCACCATACGTGCATGCTACGGGAATCACAAACTTTAACACAAGTATTTCTCAAATTCACAACTGCTCAACTAGCATGACTCTAATATCACCATCTTCATATCTCAAAACAATCATCAAGTATCAAACTTCTCATAGTATTCAATGCAGTTTTTATGATAGTTTTTATTATACCCATCCCTCATGCCTATCATATTAGGACTAATTTTATAACCAAAGCAAATTACCATGCTGTTCTAAAGGACTCTCAAAATAACATATGTGAATCATGAGAGATCAATAATTTCTATAAAATAAAACCACCACCGTGCTCTAAAAAGATATAAGTGAAGCACTAGCGCAAAATTATCTAGCTCAAAACGTATAAGTGAAGCACATAGAGTATTCTAATAAATTCCGATTCATGTATGTCTCTCCCAAAAGGTGTGTACAGAAAGGATGATTGTGGTAAACTAAAAAGCAAAGACTCAAATCATACAAGACGCTCCAAGCAAAATGCATATCATGTGGTGAATAAAAATATAGCCTCAAGTAAAGTTACCGATGGATGAAGACGAAAGAGGGGATACCTTCCGGGGCATCCCCAACATTAGGCTTTTGCTTGTCCTTGAATTTTACATTGGGGTGCCTTGGGCATCCCCAAGCTTAGGCTCTTGCCACTCCTTGTTCCAAAATCCATCAAATCTTTACCCCAAAATTGAAAACTTCACAACACAAAACTTCAACAGAAAATCTCATGAGCTCCGTTAGTACAAGAAAACAAACCACCACTTCAAGGTACTGTAATGAACTCATTCTTTATTTATATTGGTGTTAAACCTACTTTAGTCCAACTTCTCTATGGTTCATACCCCCCGATACTAGCCAAAGATTCATCAAAATAAGCAAACAATACACAAAAAACAGAATCTGTCAAAAACAGAACAGTCTGTAGTAATCTATAGGTTTCGAACACTTCTGTAACCCCAAAAATTCTGAAATAAATTGGTGGACGTGAGGAATTTGTCTTTTAATCATCTGCAAAATAATCAACCTAATTGCAACCTCAAGTAAAAAATGGCAGCAAATCTCGTGACCGCAAAAGTTTCTGTTTTTTACAGCAAAATCACATAAACCTCCCCCAAGTCTTCCCAAAGGTTCTACTTGGCACAAATACTAATTAAAAGCATAAAAACACATATAAACAGAAGCTAGATGAATTATTTATTACTAAACAGAACCAAAAAGCAAGAAACAAAAATAAAATTGGTTTGCCTCCCAATAAGCGCTATCGTTTAACGCCCCTAGCTAGGCATAAAAACAAGAATAGATCTAGGTATTGTCATCTTTGGTATGCAATCCATAAGTGGATCTCATAATAGATTCATAAGGTAATTTAATTTTCTTTCTAGGAAAGTGTTCCATGCCTTTCCTTAACGGAAATTGGAATCTAATATTCCCTTCTTTCATATCAATAATTGCACCAATCGTTCTAAGGAAAAGTCTACCAAGAATAATAGGACATGTAGGATTGCAATCTACATCAAGAACAATGAAATCTACAGGCACATAATTCCTATTTGCAAAAATAAGAACATCATTAATCCTTCCCATAGGTTTCTTAATAGTGGAATCCGCGAGGTGCAAATTTAAAGAACAATCATCAAATTCACGGAAACCTAACACATCACACAAAGTTTTTGGAATCGTGGAAACACTAGCACGCAAATCACATAAAGAAAAGCATTCATGATCTTTAATCTTAATTTTAATAGTAGGTTCCCACTCATCATAAAATTTTCTAGGAACAGAAACTTCTAATTCAATCTTTTCTTCATAAGATTTCATTAAAGCATCAACGATATGTTTGGTAAAAGCTTTATTTTGACTATAAGCATGAGGAGAATTTAGCATGGATTGCAACAAGGAAATACAGTCTATCAAAGAGCAATTATCATAATTAAATTCCTTAAAATCCAAAATAGTGGGTTCATTGATATGTAAAGTTTTGACCTCTTCAATCCCACTTTTACCAAATTTTGCATCAAGATCTAAAAACTCTGAATCATTGGGACGCCTTTTAGCTAAAGTTGATTTATCTCCAGTCCCATCATTATCAAGATTCATATTACAAAACAAAGATTTAATAGGAGACACATCAATCACTTTTAGATCTTGATCCTTATTATCGTGTAGTTCTTCCAGTTTGGCGGCCATCTTATTAACTAAGGTGGCCTGCTTATTCGAAATTTGGGCTATTAAGTTCTCAAGATGAGCGAACTGAGATTTCAAACCATAAAATTCTTTAGACATATCATCGAGCTCTTTATTCATGTACCCCATAAAAAAATTGTTCTTTTAGTTCGTTTCTAAAGAAATTGTTATGCTCAAACTGCAAGGACATAAAACTTCTAACATTGTTTTCAATTTATTCCAACCTTCTAAGGTGAGGATCAATGCTTTTTGGTAAAGCCATTGCGGCAAACAATCCAACACACGAGCAAGCAAGAGGCAAGCAAAAGAGGCGAACAAAAATGGGGCGAGCGGAAAAGAGGGCGAATAAAACGGCAAGGGTGAAGTGGGGAGAGAGGAAAACGAGAGGCAAATGGCAAATAATGTAATGCGAGGGATAAGAGTTTGTGACGGGTACTTGGTATGTCTGGACTTGATGCAGCCTCCCCAGCAACGACGCCAGAAATCCTTCTTGCTACCTCTTGAGCTTGTGTTGGTTTTCCCTTGAAGAGGAAAGGGTGATGCAACACAGTAGCGTAAGTATTTCCCTCAGTTTTGAGAACCAAGGTATCAATGCAGTAGGAGATAGCACACAAGTCACCTAGTACCTGCACAAACAAACAAGAACCTCGCAACCAATGCGATAAAGGGGTTGTCAATCCCTTCACGGTCACTTACGAGAGTGAGATCTGATAGAGATAATAAGATAAATATTTTTGGTCTTTTTGTTGTATAGATTGGAAAATAAAGATTGCAAAATAGAAATAGCAAATTGATAGGAAAATAATATGATGGAATATAGACCCAAGGGCCATAGGTTTCACTAGTGGCTTCTCTCAAGATAACAATTTCTACGGTGGGTGAACAAATTACTGTCGAGCAATTGATAGAAAATCAAATAGTTATGAGAATATATAGGCATGATCATGTATATAGGCATCACATCCATGACAAGTAGACCGAAAGGATTCTGCATCTACTACTATTACTCCACACATTGACCGCTATCCAGCATGCATCTAGAGTATTAAGTTCATAAGAACAGAGTAACACATTAGGCAAGATGACATGATGTAGAGGGATAAACTCAAGAAATATGATATAAACCCCATATTTTTATCCTCGATGGAAACAATACAATACGTGCCTTGCTGCCCCTGCTGTCACTGGGAAAGGAAACCGCAAGATTGAACCCAAAGCTAAGCACTTCCCCCATTGCAAGAACTATCAATCTAATATGCCAAACCAAATTGATAATTCGAAGAGACTTGCAAAGATATTTAAATCTTGCATAAAAGATTTCAGAGAAGAATCAAATATTGTTCATAGATAATCTTGATCATAAACCCACAATTCACCGGATCTCGACAACACACCGCAAAACGAATTACATCAAATAGATCTCCAAGAGAATCGAGGAGAACTTTGTATTGAGATCCAAAGAGAGAGAAGAAGCCATCTAGATAATAAATATGGACCCGAAGTTCTATGGTAAACTACTCACACATCATCGGAGAGGCTATCGTGTTGATGTAGAAGCCCTCCGTGATCGATTCCCCCTCCGGCGGAGCGCCGGAAAAGGCCCCAAGATGGGATCTCATGGGTATAGAAGGTTGAGGCAGTGGAAATATGGTTTCATGGTGCTCCTGGATGTTTTTGGCGTATATGGGTATATATAGGATGAAGAAGTACGTTGGTGGAGCTGTGAGGGGCACACGAGGGTGGGGGCGCGCCCCCTGCCTCATGGCCTCCTCGCTTCTTTCTTGACGGCCACTCCAAGTCTCCTGGATCACGTTTGTTCCAAAAATAACTCTCCTGAAGGTTTCATTCTGTTTGGATTCCGTTTGATATTCCTCTTCTGCGAAACACTGAAATAGGCAAAAAACAGCAATTTGCACTGGGTCTTTGGTTAGTAGGTTAGTCAAAAAAATAATATAAAAGTGCATAATAAAGCCCATTAAACATCCAAAACAGATAATATAATAGCATGGAACAATCAAAAATTATAGATATGTTGGAGACGTATCACACACGAACGTGTGTGATCGTGCGTGATCACCCAGAGGGACGCAAGAGCAGAGCGCACGTGGCGGGACGCGAACTGAGGGCGCCGTGGCCGCCTAAACCACAAGCAACCACACGCATAGAGCAGCTGAACAGGCAGGAAATGGTCACCTACAAGCCGGCCGAGAGTTGCGTCGCTGCGTAGAGAGCGGCTGTGTGCTACCACCTTTATATTCTGTGCCATACTTTGTCCTCAAATTTAACCAACAAAATGTTAATGCATGTATTAAAAATTATATAATTGGAAACTATGTTCAAATACAAATCCAACTATATAATCTTTGGCGACATGCATTCGTATTTTACTATTAAATCATACTTATAAACCAGGACGGTGGTGTAGTAGGTAATTAAATCGCAAACGTTTTTTTATTAACCGTATGTGTACGTGGCCTTTCGTCCTCCTCTCGCACGTCTTGTCACCCCGCCGCCGCAGACGGCTTACAGTGCAAGCTTGCGCAGCGTGCGGGGGCGTTCTTTTGGCCAAATGGTGGTGCCAATGAAGCGTCGATGAGCCCGTTCCCACGCAACCTTGCAGGTTCCCGTGCAAGCTTCCCGCCCGACTCAGTGAAATCCCCCAAAATCCCAATGCTTACCGGCCTTCTATAAAAACACAAACGGCCAGTGAGTCCTGCGTCACATTTTCCCCTCCCTCCCTGTAGCTTATCTCATCTGCTTCTCCCACAATCGCCAATGTCACCGGTCTGTCGTCGTCACTCAGCCACTCTGTTGTCATTAGAGGACATCTCCAGCTGGGAGGATACACCATGGCGGCGGCGCAGTCCCCGACTTAGTGTAATGCGTGTGGCATCCCTGTTGGTGTGCGCGGAACACCCACCACACGCTCCGCCGCCGGTGCCCGTCGGCAACTGTTGCCGGCCGCCCTTGCCGCCACACCACCTTCGAAAGCCAGGGCCATCGTGCGCTCCGCCGCCGTGGCCCGAAGGGGGGAGGTGGCCGGTTTGGCCGCCACCCCACTTCCGGCCACTGTGGCCATCACCCGCTCCGCCACCGCGGCCCGAAGGCGGGAGGTGGTGGTCGTGGCCGCCACCCGCCGTGGCCGTCATCCTACCGTCGACTTCCGGGGTCATCACCCGCTCCGCCACCGCCGCCCCAAGGCGGGAGGCGGAGGTGGATGCCCGCACTTGCCTTAGCGACCTTGTGTGCTACATCGAGTTCCTGCGGGAGGAGGCGGAGCGCCTCGTCGAGCACGCAAAGAGCCGTACCACCACCGTGGCTGTGGCACACGCCGTCTCACAGGCGAGGAATCAGGAGATCTGCGAGGAGAACCACCACTTCAGAGGGGTCGGCTGGAGTGGCGGAGGGCGTTCGAGGTGAGCATCACTGAAGCTGCAACAGCGGCAGGCACCGTATTGCGGTTGCCCAGCTCGTCGGTAGGCTCCTCCTTCACCGCCTCTTACTGAGCGCGCTCGGCAGAGGAGAGGCAGCCGGAAGTACTACAAAGACCCTCCGCAGTAGTAGTATTTAGGGGCTATTTTGTTCAGTTCATTTGACTATAGATGTGGTGGAAGTGTACAACATACTTAAAATTAGCTAGTATATATAGTTGAACTAGCTATTTCAGTACGTGGTTGGCAACAATTAGGGAAAATTTTGGTCGGTTCAGCTTTCGAGTTGAACTGTTTGTATAAATTAAGAACGACTACGTAATCTATGAATGAAATCTATGCTTAATTACTGAATTTTTGTCGCAAAAATTATATACTACTAGTGATTTTTAGCTTCATATTTTGACAAATCGAAGTGTTACAAGGATTGACAAATCTTACCAAATTGTTTGTACGCGGTTGCACACAGGTCATCCAAAACAACCATTTGCATTGAAGGGATGCACAAATCTTGCGCTGCTCCCACTTCGCATACGGGTGTTCTATCTAAAACGTTTGCGATCAAAAGCTGCAGAAAATCCCGCTCGACACATTTTCACTTGGCTTCCTGGGGAAATTGTCGGTTTGCATACGGGTGTTCTAACTAAAATGTTTTCGATGAGTGTTTTATATTTAAAAAGCAAATTAAACTGCGGCTTGGGCGCCATTAATGGAGAGGATGCAAGCAAGGCGAGCGGCCATGGATGTCAAATGGAACGCTTCCCAGTGAGCCTGCGCAACGTACATCTCGCACGCTTCCCGGTGAGCCTGCACATTCAAGGACAGCTTGCACACCTCTCGGTCAGCCTGCGCATCGGATGGCGCTTGTACGCCTCCCGTTCAGCCAAGGTCAAGCAGCTGTCCGCACGACTCCTCCTACAGCCATTAAAACCAAGACACGTGGCGTCACATGAATGGTTAACAGAACGCACACGGTTTGAATTATACAAGCGATTGAGATATTAAAGTGGCAGCTATTTTTTCAAAATGCCTTTGTTGGCTGTCATTATTCGAGCGCGCCTTCTCTCACAATGGACATGAAAAATACCACAGCATGTTGGGTGCCATTCCATGAGAGCATACCAAGTTTCATTAATTTCAGACGAGTTTTGGATTTACTAGAATTTAAAAACCAGGCATCTCAATGTTTTTCCAGCAATCAATGGTGCCCTGGTGTTTGAAATTCATTCTCATTTCTTGCATGGGACCTATGCATGGACCCAAGGACACAGATTTGATTTTTCAACCAATTTATATGCACGAGATCATGTGCATGTAGTTCAAATTTGAATTATGCACATAAATGCATTGAAAACTCAGTTAATGCAGAAAAATGTCCAAACGAACCCCGAAAAATCACAAAAATTCACGCAACACTCATGTTGTTCTATGTTGACATGAGAAAAAGTTTGAAAGCAATAAGAGGCAAAGGATATCGTTTCGTCCCCAAAGGTGGGATGTTCCTTGCCGAAAACCATCATGCTTGTTGTGAGAAGCTCCGGTTTGTGAGAAGCATATACCCAAAGCTACCCCAAATGGGACAAAATATTTACCACGGCATGTTGATGCTGGTCCATGATATCATGCCAAGTTTCATGAATTTCAGACGAGTTTTGGATTTACTAGAATTTAAAAACCAGGCATCTCAATGTTTTGCTAGCAATCAACGCTACCCTGGTGTTTGAAATTCATTCCCATTTCTTGCATGGGACCTAAGCATGCACCCAAGGACACAGATTTGATTTTTCAACCAATATATGCACTGGAGCATGTTCATGTAGATCAAATTTGAATTATGCACATAAATGCATTGAAAACTCAGTTAATGCATAAAAATGTCCAAACGAACCCCAAAAAATCAGAAAAATTCACACAACACTCCTGTTGTTCTGTGTTGACATGAGAAAAAATTTGAAAGCAATAAGAGGCAATAGATATCGTTCCGTCCCCAAAGGTGGGACGTTCCCTACTGAAAACCATCATGCTTGTTGTGAGAAGCTCCGGTTTGTGGGAAGCATATACCCAAACCTGCCCCCAAATGGGACAACATATTTACCACGGCATGTTGATGCTGCTCCATGATAGCATGCCAAGTTTCATGAATTTCAGATGAGTTTTGGATTTACTAGAATTTAAAAACCTAGGATCTCAATGTTTTGCCGACAATCAACGGTGACCTAGTGTTTGAAATTCATTCCCATTTCCTGCATGGGACCTAAGCATGCACCCAAGGACACATATTTGATTTTTCAACCAATTTATATGTACTGGAGCATGTGCATGCAGTTTAATTTTGAATTGTGCAACTGAAATGTCCAAACGAACCCTGAAAAATAACAAAAATTCACACCACACTCCTGTTGTTCTATGTTAACACGAGAAAAAAAATTGAAAGCAATAAGAGGCAATGGATATCGTTTCTTCCCCAAAGGTGGGACGTTCCCTACCGGAAACCATCATGCTTGTTGTGAGAAGCACCGGTTTGTGAGAAGCATATACCCAAACCTGCCCCAAATGGGACAGAATTTTTACCACGACATGTTGATGCCGCTCCATGATAGCATGCCAAGTTTCATGAATTTTAGACGAGTTTTGGATTTACTAGAATTTAAGAACCAGGCATCTCAATGTTTTGCCGGCAATCAACAGTGCCCTGGTGTTTGAAATTCATTCCCATTTCTTGCATGGGACCTAAGCATGCACCCAAGGACACATATTTGATTTTTCCACCAATTTATATGCACTAGAGCATGTGCATGTAGTTTAATTTTGAATTGTGCATCTGAAATGGCTAGAAAACCAATTTAACGTATAAAATGTTCAAACGAACCCTGAATAATTCCAATTCATTTATGACACACATATAGTTGCATGTTCACTCCAGATAAAAGGTCTAGCAATTCAAACACCGTCCATTGCCGCTGTGACCCCATTATGTAATTCAAATCAAGATGAAAAACCAAGAGATAACACACGGTTTATTATCAGCAACCATGTGAGATGCAGCACAAAATATCCCGGAGCACCGTCCATGTATAGTATGCCTATGGCTTACGCGAGAAGGTGTGTCGGCTACAGTCCACAGCCGACGTCTCAAGCACACTAGCTCGCTCCCCAAATATCATTTCACTGTTCAATCGTTGCTGGTGAAAGATGGGCACATGGAACCGTGTCATGAGGGCAACTTCCGTGGCCCACTTCGGCGAGAGCGCAACCGCAGCCGCCATACGCGTGCTAACAAGGTGCATGAGCGCGGCCGCAATCTGTGACCGGGCGGCAAAGGAAGCCCAAACAACTATTGTTGCTTCTCAGGTGGTGGCAGTAACATGTGCCTCGGGGATAGCAACTGGCGAGAGCGGCACAGAAGCTATCCATTCCGCAGCGGCGGACTTAGCCCTGATGGAGGCGCCCACGCCCAGCTCCTGGCGGTCAGCACACAAATCGAAAGAAGCTTCTCCGACAACGGTTGGCAACCCACGGCCGAAGAGCTGGCAATCACCGAGAGCGTTTGAGCAGGCGCCCGTTTGTCCGCCGCATACCTTGCGAGGACGGAGCCCGTCCAAGCCGAGATCATGTCTGCCCACGCCCAGCTTGTGGCGAAAAGAGATGGCGGACGCAGATGGCGGGATGCTTGACGAGTATGGTGCGATGGATGCCATGGAGCCCCTTCCCCAGGAGACCGTCAGGCGTGAGCTGGACATGGAGGCGGCGGCGGAGATCGACGATCACCATCCGTAGTAGTACTCTTTGTTTTGTTTAATTAAGAGCGTCGGTCTTTAATTTGTTAGAGTAATGTTTAGGTTAGCTAGCTCTGTTTAATTGCTGAACTTGCTCGATTAAGAAGTGTGGGTGTGTTGTAGTCTCCTTTGTGTACCCAAATTATGCAATGACGTGGATGACCATTGTAACCATGGAAATTCTAACCAAAACTTTTGATGTTCAAACTCATCACACATGGGTGAAGTTATCTGAATCGTTTGTGATGTCCGCATATCGTACATAGTTCTGAATAAGGGACCGTGTCTGATGACACTTTGTGCGCCGATTTTTTGGCTAAAGCAATTCCGAATTTTCGACTTCCGCGGAAATATCTACCTCCCGCCCCCTCCCCCTTACCAAATGCCACATTTCCCCTCTTTCCACCTTCCTTTCCAAGTTGAAACCTTCACTCCATGCTTGCAGCGCCGCCTCCTCATCGGCAACCCTCCTTCACGTTGCTCGGCCTCGTCTACCATGGCAGGTAATTAATCAACACCCGACCCCCATCCTCCTCCTTCCACATCCCACATGCCCCGACCGCCGGCGCGAGCACGACACCTTCCACCCAAATCACCGACCCCTCCACCAAATAAGCGCCGCCCTAAGCCATGGTGCACGCAGTATAGCCAGGATCTCAAGGAGCATTTGGCAGCGGAGAAGCAAATCAGGGATGCACGCGTGGATGAGGTCGCGATGGCTGCCATTCGTGCCCACCCCCAGATCTTGGAGGAGCACCTTGCCATTTGCTAGCTACGCCGGTTAAGCATGCTCGGTTTACCCGTTGCATGTGCTGCTCCTACCTTTCCTTCACAAATTTTAGTGAATTGTGCTATCTAATTTTACCATGCAATCTGTTGCTCTAGTGTATATGTTCTGTATGTCGTGCAGTGTGGTGCTCACTTATTAACTGTTTTGTTAATTAGTTGTCGTCTTTAATTAACTGTTTGGTTCAATTCTGCAAATGTGATGTTCAATTCTTCAGGCTGCAATTTTGTATTGTCTTCCATGTGAGAAATAAATCGAATTTATCTTTACAAAATACATGAGAAACGAATACAATTGCTATACTTCCAAGTTATCAAGCATGGTTGGTTTGGTTATACATTGTGCAATGTGGTGCTTAGTTAATGTTTGGTTCATTTGTGTTGTGGTGTTTAGTTAAATGTTTGGTTCAATTCTGCAATGCGATGCTCAATAGTTGTGGGTGCATTCTGTTATTGTATACCATGTGAGGAATAAATTGAATTTGGTTGTAGTAAATACACGAGAAAAAAATACAATTGATACAATTGGCTGTAGTTAACTGTTTGGTTAACTATCTGATCTTCTATTAAGAGTATGTTATATTGTGCAATGTGGTGCTCAGTTAATGTTTGGTTCATTTTTTGTGGTGTTTAGTCCAATGCTTGGTTCAATTCTGCAATGCGATGTCCAATTGTCGTGGGTAGAATTTTGTATTGTTGTGCATGTGAGGAATAAATCGAATTTGGCTGCACTTAATACATGACAAACATATACAAGTGTTATATTTCCTAGTTCTTAATCATGTTTGGTTTGGGTAAATGGGTTTTCCGTGTGGCTTGAATTAATCTGATGAATCTGCAATGTGCTTATCTTTCATCAACATATTTTGCTGATAGCATGCGAACCTTAGTTAAACTGATGACTAACTACCTTATATGTGTTGTAGGGAAACAATGGTAAGCACTAAGGTTTACAATCGAGGTTAGCACGTGCATGGTCCATTCTCTAATACACTGGTGTGCATCGGTCCTAAACAAACTGTTTCTTAGCCCTTTCCGCGACGGCATTTGGAATCGTCGCCAAGTGAGTGTGTGCGATAGGGTGTTCTTCCCACACGACCCAGACAAATCGTCGGGGATAGGCCCTCCTGGCACCTAGGCTGGGGCCGTGTGCGATCCAGCGAGGCATCGAAATCCAATCATTTCCGTAGGTATGTACATCCCACACGGTGAATCCCAGAAATCATTTCCGTACGTATGTACATCCCACACGGTGAATCCCAGAAATCATTTCCATAGGTATGTACATCCCACACGGTAATCCAAGAAAATCATTTCCATAGGTATGTACATCCCACACGCTGAATCCCAGAAAAACATTTCCGTTCGTATGTATATCACACACAGTCAATCCAAGGAATACGTTTCCGTTCTTATGTACATCCCACACTGTCAATCCAGGGAAAATGTTTCCGTTCGGACGTAAATCCCACACAGTTTTATGTGTAGGCTCGTGTGTGAAAGGTGTAACTATCACACACAGTCTTCCTTGGTTAAGTGTTCGCTTTTATCAACTATATCACACACGATTTGATGAATAAAATTGTGTGGCATTGGGCTATCCATCGCAACTGCTTTTACCGCTAGAACCGTTTGCAAAGGTCCATGACACATTTAGCATGCTTATTAGTTTACAATTAATAATTCTAGTATTATGCAAATTCACATTTCATATTTAACAGATGTTTGCCAATTTCATATCAGGCACATAAATATATTATAACATCACAGTATGGTGGCTACATGAAAACATCACAGTACAACATATAGCTAGTTCAACTTCATAAGAACAATATATTCATTTCCCTAATCGAGATCATCCAGGCTCGTATTATCTACCTCTGCTTTCAGTTCAGTAAGAACCCGTTTTGCACGGGCCAACTGGGAAAGTGCCTCCTCCTTTGCCCACCATCTTAGCAAAGTATTTTAAAAAAAAAATCTAAGCTCATTCTCCACCTTCAATTTTTTATCCCGCATCTTGAAATACGCTTTAGCGTTGACAAGACTTTCTATAAGCCTAGCTATGTTCACTTCCTCATACATGCTCCAGAGCTTCGTTTGGCACATCTTCAAAGACGGTGGCCACTCTTGATCAACCCATTCCAAGTAAGAACACTTCTGTTCATCCTATAATATTTAAAACTAGATCAGTAACAATTGTAGGGGAAATGGGTATATAGCAACATCGAAAATCACCAATGCTTATTTTGAAAAATTGAAGAAGCATGTTAATTATGACATATCTTCTCAAAAAGATCAATGTGCAAATGAAATAATTGGTACTGAGACAACAACCAAATTCTAGAACATCATAAGCTATAATTAACTACAACGACGCTACAAGTTCTTACTCATGTACAATAAATAACAAATTGAACATTTTATGAGGAAGGTAAATATAACTGCAATAGCATAGCGACAGTGTTTGGATGACAGCAAATTGATACTAATAGGTGTGTACATGCACAAATTTAGTAACATAGAACTAATAGCACTAAGGCCGTCCACTATGTATGACAAAACTGGTGTAAAGACAACTGTTGCTACATCTCGCACTGGCGCCCTGAACTGGCGAGCCGATGCGGTGGAAAAAAATCAGGGACCCAGACTCCGGAGCACGTAGTTGCTCCGATGCCCAGTTACTTCGTGCCATAAAGATTTAGTATTTTACTGCTTGGCTGCTCGGATGTGTGGACCAAAGTTGGCTGCCCAAACTTCTGAAGTGGTGCCAAATAATTTCCTAATGGCACCGCTGATGAGATGGCAACAATTTAAGATACTAGGTACAAACTGTGACACTATCTTAGGATGTGTTTGGTTGAAGGTGTGGTATGAATGGATTGGGACCATGACAGTGTCTGGATCACATCTAATAAATGATTTGTAACAATGGAAGAGGGTCTAACCTTCTCTGCACATGCCAGAAACTTCCTCCCAGTGTCCACAGAATCAAACGCAAGTAGCTTCAAGCATGGAGATTGCTGGTGAAAACGAGCAGATAGATATTCAGCCACCCCGCTCCATTCGTTGCCACTGATGGTCTTAGGGAGCTACAAGAGGAAGAAACGACTCAAATCGACCTTTGGGTAAAAATCCTTCATTCCAAGTCATAGCCCGAGACAGAGAAGAGAGGCATACCCAGGTGGTGAAGGAGTAGTCGCCGGAGGAGGAACCGCTGGAGATGTCTTTGAAGAAGACCATGGTGACCCTGGTGGTAGGATGCGAGACGAAGAGAGCGAGGAAGCGGCTATAGCTTAGCAAGGAAGGAAGGAGGAAATAGGGGAAATGTGACTTGTGGTTGGGGAGAAAGGGGGTGGGGAAGGGGGAAAGGGGGCGGGGTAGATATTTTGGCGGTAGGACAAAATTTTGGAAATGTGGAGGGAAACTCTGCGCGCGGTGCCACCGGACCATTCACTTTGAACGATTGTGTGCGTCACAAACGATTCTTCTGCTTTACGCGCATGGGATGAGTTTGATAATTCAAATTTTGGTCTCAAGTCATGGGCACATTCACATTGAACGCGCGCGCTGCCACCGGACCATTCACTTTGAACAATTGTGTGCATCGCAGACGATTCTTCTGATTTACGTGCATGGGATGAGTTTGATAATTCAAATTTTGGTGGAAATTTTCCCGGGTACGTCATTGCATAATTTAACATCGCTTGC
This sequence comes from Triticum dicoccoides, assembly GCF_002162155.2. Taxonomy (NCBI): domain Eukaryota; kingdom Viridiplantae; phylum Streptophyta; class Magnoliopsida; order Poales; family Poaceae; genus Triticum; species Triticum dicoccoides. The sequence continues at coordinate 472,116,382 of NC_041384.1, forward strand.
TAATTTGGGCACACAAAATAGCCTACAACAAACAGACCACACTTACTGAATCGAGCAATTTTAGTAATTACACAGAGCCAGTTGACCTAAAAATGCTCTAACAAAAGACCAGCATTAAAACGAAAGCCTAAGTACGCATAATTAAAAATCCGCCGCCGCGCCGGCCTATGCAACGCCGGCGTGAGATGAGACGTCGATGACTTGTCCTAGCGACATGCCGCCGTTGGTGGACTCCGCATCCCCCTGCGGAAGTCGACCGCGTCCTCGTCCTCGTCCTCGGCGCCACCCTCAAGGTTGTAGTACTCGTAATAGTGGCTGCGCTAGAGCTCGCGTTGGTACTCCACCGCCGATTCCTCGACGGACAGACTCTTCTCTACCTTGACCTCGGCCATGCGCAACTCCTCCTCCCAGCGCTCCTCGATCTCCGCCGCCTCCTGCATCTCTAGCTCCCGCTCAGCGACCTCATGAGGAAGCAGGTGCTCCATGGCCACCACCGCCTTTTCAGGTTGCATGCTGGAGTCCGAGGTGGCCTGGAATATCTTGGCGTGTGCATCCTCGATCTTGCCGTGGATGGCCTCTGTCAGGACCCCGACTCAATGCCACATCGATCTAGCATGTAACACCTCATATCACTTTGCGGCCTCACGCACGGTATTCCCACGGGTGTCGCCTTACCTTTACCCGGGACCGTTTGCGCCTTTTGGCACACGTATATGACAGTGTCGCTAGCATCTATATGATAAGGAGCCCGGGCTGACATGGCTAGTCGTAAACCCAAAGTGGCACAAACTTACAGGGACAGGCATCCATGACCCAACATCGAACGTGTCGGTCATCAGCGAGTGAATCCAGGCTGTAGCACTGGGCTAGCAGGACTCCGGTGAACCGGGCTGTAGCGGGCTAACAGGACTCCGGTATTCACCGCGTGACATTTCCCCGAAGGGACAGACACAGGAACGAAGAAGGACACATGCCGGCCAGCCTAAGTGTTCCGGAGCAGTAGCAAGCTACCATGGCTCGGTGGAAACACTAGGAGACATTTCCCGGTAAGAGAGGCTACTAAAGATAAACAACTAGATAGTCAGATCCCACACATACCAAGCATTTCAATAACATACACACAATATGCTCGATATGTGCAATACAACATGGCATCACAAAATGATTCTACGACTCAGTAGTTTTTATTCAAAAGGCTCCGAGGAGCGAGATATTACAATCATGGGTCTCATGACCCAACACTCAGAGCATACAAGTCAAAGCACAAGCGGAAGCTATCATGTCTGAGTACAGACATCTATAAATGAAAAAGGCTAAGAAGCCTGACTATCTACCAGATCCTGCCGAGGGCACAAGATCGTAGCTGAGGTAACAAGCTAAACATCGAAGTCCATGTGGAACTACTAGTGAGACTGAAGTCTCTCTGCAAAAACATAAAATAGGCAAACGTGAGTACAAATGTACCCAGCAAGACTTACATCAGATCTATCTACATATGCATCATTATCAACAAAGGGGATGGTGGAGTTTGACTGCAGCAAGCCAGCTTTGACTCGGTGCCTATCCTGAACTACGACTGCAAGTAACTCTTTTGAGGTGGCGCACACGAGTCCACATATTCACCATATCAATACACCACTATGGATCCGCTCCCGTCTCCCTACGAGAACGCCATCCATAGCACTCACGCTTATCTTGCGTATTTTAGGGTATCCACTTTCACTTGTCTATGAACTATGCAAGGGGTCCAAGTTTCCATATCCGAGGAATCCGTCTATTCGAATAGATAATGATAACCCTGCTGGGGTGTACTTCTTCACACACGCTCCCGCCACTTACCGCCCTGTACACGTCATGTACCTCGGCAACCTTCAAGCGGAAGCCGGGCGAGGGAGTCGGCCACGACCTGACTAACCGAACAAGTCTCTAGTCCAGGTTTATCGCCTATTCGGGTTCCATCCGCAAGGAGATCCGGCCGGGGTGTCGCTCACGGCCCCAAACGATGTGAGCAGGGTTCCCAAGCCCACCATCCGGGTGCCACTTGGTACACCGTGCCACTGTGCCTAGTCTGTCCCAAGCCCACCTGTACCGGGTGCCACTTGGTAGACTACTAACACTACCTACAAACACCAGAAACTAGTTGCAACTCCTGGACAGAGATCATGTTGATTAATAAGTCGAGAGGGGTCGAGTTACCGGAACCCAATGTGTGGTAGTAACTGGTCATGGATCACAAACACAGAACTCAGTTCCTGAGGACGGCTGCAATGAGACAACCCACCATGTACTCCTACATGGCCTCTCACCGCTACCTTTACCAAATCGTGTTCACACACTTAGCTCACACACAGTAGGACATGTTCACACACCTCTGATTCATCCCCGATGAATCAGACCTGACTCAACTCTAAGCAGTAGCAGGCATGACAAACAAGCATGAAAGAGTAGGCACATCAGGGCTCAAACAACTCCTACTCATGCTAGTGGGTTTCATCTATTTACTGTGGCAATGACAGGTCATGCAAAGGATAAAGGGGTTCAGCTACCGCAGCAAGTAACAAATATGTCGTTGTTGTCCTAATGCAGTAACAGAGAGCAGGAGCGAGAGAGTGGGGTTTTATCGGAATGAACAAGGGGGTTTTGCTTGCCTGGCACTTCTGAAGATAACATTGAGTCTTCATCAGTGTCAACGATCACATCATCGGTATCGCGTCTATCGAGAGGGGACAAATACCGGCAACACAGAAAGGAACACAATCAATGCAATGCACAATATGATGCATGCTCATGACATGGCAATATGAATGTGTTTTGAGCTAATGCAACTAGCAACAGATTAAATGAAGTTGGTTTGAATATAATATTCAAATGCAAACTCCATATGTGATTATTCAAATGCCATTTAATTGATTTGTGCTAAACAGCAGCTATAAGTTGTTCTGACATGCATGAAAATGGTACAGATGGATTCATTGAATTTTTCTGATAATTTTTCATATATAATTTATTTAATTTGGAGTTACGGTTAATTTTCTATGAATTTTAGAAGTTTTAGGCATTTTCTGGAATTTCCTAAATAATATTAAATCCAGAAATGATTATGGCGTCAGCACCACGTCACAGTGACGTCAGCAGGGTCAACTGGGCGCCCCAGGTCAAACCTGACGTGTGGGGGCCACACGTCAGTGACACAGGAGCTAATCCCAGTCAAACCCAGCGCTGACTGGGGTTTGACCAGGGGTGGGGCCCACTGTCAGTGGCTGTGGGTTTAATTAGTGGGGCCATTAACACTAATTAAGCGTGCCCCGTCGGCAGTGGCCGGAGTATCGCCGGCGGCGACCATTCCGCACGGCGGCGCGGCTCGGATTTGAGCTAGGGGCGATGGTTTGGCGCGCGGTTTGGCTCATTAGAACGTCCGCGACGCGGCGCGTCCAGCGGTGGCTGTGGCCGCGGCTGGGGTGACCGGTAGCGGCAACTACGGTGAGAAAGGCGGCGACCGGAGCTCGGGCATCGCCTAAGACGATGCTATGGTGCGGCTACGGACGAACCGATGGGAGTTTTCGGCTCCTGGGAACATCTCGAGCCCGAGGGCGTGCTCAGACGCGAGCTAAGACACCTGTGGCCACGGCGGTGCCATGGCCGGCGGCGAGGAACGCTCGGCAAGGTGGTTAGGGCGGCTAGAGTACGGGAACGAGCGCGAGGAGGAGGGGGAATGGAAGAGTAGCTCACAGCGGATCTGGTGGAGGCAACGGCAAGGCTGGGGAGGGGCTGGAGCTCGCGAATCCTCGAAAGTTCGCCGGCGGCCGAAGGTTGGGGGCGAGCTTGAGGGCGACGCTGTAGGGCTTCCGGAGGGCCATGGATCGGTGGGGAGGAAGAGGGGGTCGGGGCGGAGCTTCCTGGGGCGTCGGTGAGGCGTGGGGTGGCCGGTAGCCATGGTGGCTCTCGTCGGTGGCGGCGTCTCCGTTCGGGTGAGGAGAACAGAGGAGGGGGAGAGTGTTCCGGGGAGAGGATGAGGACGCGGGAGAGTGAGGAAGAGAGGCAGGGAGGTGCGTGGCATCTCCGGGCGTCGAGGAGGAAGCAGGAGGTGGCCGAGGCCTCTCGGGCGCGCGCCACGCCTCGCCTCTGTCCTTTTGGCGAGGGAGGAAGACGACACGGGGAGGTGGCGGTGGTGGGCTGGGCCAGGCCTCAGCCACAGTGTCGGGCCAGGTGGGCTGAGAGGTGAGCGCCAGGTAGTCCTTCTGCTCTTTTTTTAATTTTTCTTCTGTTTTGTTTAATTTACTTCCTTTTGCCACTGTTTCTAAATAAAACAAATTCAAAGACAGTGACAAAATTCCCCTGAACATTTTATTTAGCACAATGGAATTATACCAAAGCACATAAAAATGTTTCAGTTATTTGAACATATATTCAGTAATATTTGGATATAAGTTCAAATTCAAAATAGTATTGATTTAAATTCAAAGTCCCAAAATAATTCCTTTAAAATGTTCCTAAATTTTGGTTTGATATATAGCTCTTGCCAAAATTCTCAAACATTGCAAAAGGACATCTTGGAACATAGAATGAGATTTTAGGGTTTTTGCCCTTCTTTTATTTAGGGTTTTTGAGGCTTCCAAAATTCCTCAGTTCAAGTTTCAAAATTTAAACATGATGCAAACACCAGGCAGCACCAGAAGCTAGGGATGTGACAACTCACCCCCACTAAACAAGAATCTCGTCTCGAGATTCAAGCGTAGTGTAGGATGAAGGGGAAACGCAAACTAGTATAATCTTCACGATCCAGGTTGCACTTCAAATGAACGTTGACTCAATCACCATCTTTGTCTTGATGTCTTGCTCCGAGAATTCCATCTAACATGACGAGAAGAGGAAAGGAAAACCTAGAAGAATCTATCTTCTCGAAGATCAATCAACTCACGGAATGAGACATAGAACCATCTCTCGGGTTGAGACACGAGATACACATCAAGAGGGGTGGAAAGAAACGGATGACGAAGGTTCACTAGGTAGACAACAATTCCACACCTAAGAGGGTGGTGAACGGTTTTCAAATAGCGAGGAGTTGAGTTGCCATGATACCATAACGAGACACCTTAGGAACCGTGACTCGTAGATATATCCCCTTAAGTGGCAAAAAGAATTACCTTTGATTCAGAGATCATTGAAACTCTTTATACTAGCCTAAGGCAATCACAGCAATCGATTGGCGGGGGTCGGTGGAATGGCATACTCGGACTTGGATGTTGTGGATTACCTTGTTGAAGACAACGTAATGGATGAATTTGCTTACCACCGGAAATGGAAGAGACCCATGGTAGAATGGCACATTGGCGGTGCAAGCTGGGAACAAAAAGCAAATGCTGGGAATGATTTTGGTAACTGGGGAAGAACCCAACAATAGAGAGTGAATTCACTGTTTGAAAAGGTCATAGCATTGCCGAGGAAACTGAGAGGAATCCCAGTTAGTGCCGATGATAACACGTAGCGCTTGTGCGTGCTCTCAAGAACTTGAGCATTTCCATATTCATCAAGGTTTTACCAACATCCGTGTCAAGGATCCTGGCAACACAACATACCACCATGATGAACAACGATGGACGATGCAGATGCAAAGGAAGATAACACTTTCTCAGATTTCACCCTTGGCGGGGCCAAGGAAATAAAATCTGAATGATCGACCGAGAGACATTTAGCACTCCGCTTCTAATGTTCTCCTTGACGTGCTAGTGTAACCCATTCATAGATATGGTTTGATAACTAGAACATCAAGTAAAGGTCGGACTTCGGGAGCAATAGAATCCATAAGGAACAGTTACGGAGGTAAATCCTACGAAATCCTTATGGGGAGGTGGCCAACTTCCTCAAACAAGATACTACAATAATAGGTCTTCCGGCTGGGTGTGTTGGCCACGACATCCACTTTACCGGTTATCGAGGGACCAATATTATAGTTCTTGGGAAATGTTCCAACCATCATATCTGCCTGAGATTCAGATCTGGTTGGTGTCAGGATATTCCAGACTCATCGAGTCTAGGAAGAAAAATGAAAGTTTGCAACACAATCGACGAGATGACGTTGCGAGATTCTTGGGAAATGGACTACGGTAGTAAGCTCCAAAACATGAGCTGGTTCTGCTACACACATGTGAACACGTTGTCCCAGACAAACATTATCACATGGTAGTCTTACAATAACACACTACTGAGTTCAGGTGGGGAACCATTATTAATGGCATCGAAGTCTCCACGCGTGGAAGTCCAAAGAGTTCACCTTGGACAGACTCCTTTATCTTTGAACAACTCAATCAGTGGCTTGGTGTGCTAGGATATACATATGGAATGAAGATGATCAGTCTAACAGACCACAGAACTCTTCGCACGTGCATGACTGACTTGGGATGATTCCAAAGGAGGTAAAACAAGCCTTCTCAAATTCATGGCGGCAACTTACATCAAGTGCACATGAATTTAGAGGGACTCACTTCTTTTGTCCAAACATATGCTTCACGAACGAGTCATGAAGATAATGCTTACACAAGTTTCCAACACTAGCTTAATGTTCAACCAAATCATGGAGGAGATAAGGATGTTGTCAATGGGCTCAACAACAACTCATCCAGGTTTCCATATTAGTGGAATTCCACAATTATGTGAACAAGGTGATAGCATTGCTCAGACCCGAAAGATATAATGGTGTATGCTCGAGGAACAACCACGAGTACGACAACATTACGAATATCGTTGGTTCTGATTTGATTTGACGATAGCCCATACTCAAATCAAAGGTTTGGGTAAGATAATAGATCCAACAATTGATCACGAGGATCAACCAATAAAGATATCATCTTTCTTAAACACACACTACACAAGAATATCCCTTTGGAACGAACTAAGTCAGGCAAGCTTTTATCTTCCAATTCTCCAAGTTGTTGTCTAGCTTAACCAACTAGCTCAGGGATATCCAACACAGATTCTTGGAGAAAGGGTGGTTCACAAGAAACCAACTTGATCACGAGCTCAACATAACAGTCAGGAAATAACCCGGTAACACTTCCAAGAAGATATTTGGAAAGTCACGAACCACCGGTATGTTACTAAGCTCGAGAACAATCTTGCCTTTCAGGGCAAGACGATATGATCAAATGAGCGAGGGATTGAAAGGAAATCCTAACTCAATGACCGAAGGAGTGCACCGGAAATAGAGACTAGGTAGCACAATCAACCTTAGGGTGACGATTCGATAATCAACACGTTAAGAATGAGGTTATCGTCCATTTAACTACCAAGCAACGGAGTTGCTAGCAGTATTGATTTCACACGCCATGATTCATTTGTCGGCATTCTGGTTACAATAACACAGGAACCGAGGAATGAACAATGATGGCAAGAAGTATCACTGTACCAAGAGTTCATAGGATGGTGTGCAATCCCTATAACAATCCCGATATAAAAGATGGCAATACTCCAAGGTAGAACAGAACAAAAGCTGGATTAGCAATTTGATCTGCGGAGCACAACTTCTTTGACCCAATCCTGGAAATGGATAAGGTACTGGAGTTTGTTTCTCCTAGTCATTCTGGAATAGAATGGCTTGACGGACCACAAGAATAATAGGCATCGATGAACGATTGCACACATACTCTTGACTATCAATTGATAGACGAGGGTCAGAAGACAACTAAAGAGGGACAACTCAAAAGAACATAAGATTTTCTGAGTTGTGGATGCATGGATTAGCATGTCGAACGAGTTCGACATATTTCTTTCGGACAATCCATGCGGAAAGGTAGAACTGGCAGAGTCACAATTATGAATGGAGAACCCATCGAGAGCACTCCTGTTGTGATCTTTTGATCCAACAAACTTTTGCCGTAAGTGGTTCATGGTATTTGGAAGAAGGATATACCACGGACCTCGAGGACTAATGCAAAGGTTACTAATAATCTAAAGGAACTAGCAACACTATCAACATGAAGTAAGTAGGGTGAATCTTGGTTCGAAAACCCAGGAATGGAATACCTACTAACTAGTTGGCATCACATGATGCTTACGAGAAAGATGGCCAGAATCATCACACTGGGACACAAATCATGGCTAAATTACTAGATGATCCCCTAAGACACCTAGGGTCATAATACCAGCTCCAACATATATGTTAAGGTAACAGAGTACCTCAACTCACTGATTAGTGTGGTTAATCTGGCCCAAAGGAACATTGAAACGGGAGGAAGGAATTTGCAAGTGCATCAGACTGTTTAGAGACCTGAGATGACTCGGACAGCATAACGGCTGTAAATGCTCAGAAAAGATTTGAGACATTCACAAAAGGGTGGCATAACCACTCAGAAGCACAATATCAAGGTTTGGAGATCAACAGTTAACATACAGAAATAGTAGGAACTGAACTGAGACTTAAATCCAACAATCTATAAGTCTATGGATTAATAACACGTGATCCTGATGGAAAGAAGAGATAGCCTAGTTCTTAATCCCCGTAGAAGAGAAGATGATGACTCAGATCAGAAGGCCATGAGGTATAAGGAGTAAAAAGAGCCTTACGTTCCATCCCACAATCAATTCCCTTATATAACTAAAGAATTTCTAGACTCAACTTCGACCAGTTTGGCTTGGTAATCCTACAGGCAGTCAAGCTCTGATACCAACGCTGTCAGGACCCCGACTCAATGCCACATCGATCTAGCATGTAACACCTCATATCACTTTGCGGCCTCACGCACGGTATTCCCACGGGTGTCGCCTTACCTTTACCCGGGACCTTTGCGCCTTTTGGCACACGTATATGACAGTGTCGCTAGCATCTATATGATAAGGAGCCCGGGCTGACATGGCTAGTCGTAAACCCAAAGTGGCACAAACTTACAGGGACAGGCATCCATGACCCAACATCGAACGTGTCGGTCATCAGCGAGTGAATCCAGGCTGTAGCACTGGGCTAGCAGGACTCCGGTGAACCGGGCTGTAGCGGGCTAACAGGACTCCGGTATTCACCGCGTGACATTTCCCCGAAGGGACAGACACAGGAACGAAGAAGGACACATGCCGGCCAGCCTAAGTGTTCCGGAGCAGTAGCAAGCTACCATGGCTCGGTGGAAACACTAGGAGACATTTCCCGGTAAGAGAGGCTACTAAAGATAAACAACTAGATAGTCAGATCCCACACATACCAAGCATTTCAATAACATACACACAATATGCTCGATATGTGCAATACAACATGGCATCACAAAATGATTCTACGACTCAGTAGTTTTTATTCAAAAGGCTCCGAGGAGCGAGATATTACAATCATGGGTCTCATGACCCAACACTCAGAGCATACAAGTCAAAGCACAAGCGGAAGCTATCATGTCTGAGTACAGACATCTATAAATGAAAAAGGCTAAGAAGCCTGACTATCTACCAGATCCTGCCGAGGGCACAAGATCGTAGCTGAGGTAACAAGCTAAACATCGAAGTCCA
>NC_041384.1:472126957-472174654 GCF_002162155.2 Triticum dicoccoides
CAACTCCTACTCATGCTAGTGGGTTTCATCTATTTACTGTGGCAATGACAGGTCATGCAAAGGATAAAGGGGTTCAGCTACCGCAGCAAGTAACAAATATGTCGTTGTTGTCCTAATGCAGTAAAAGAGAGCAGGAGCGAGAGAGTGGGGTTTTATCGGAATGAACAAGGGGGTTTTGCTTGCCTGGCACTTCTGAAGATAACATTGAGTCTTCATCAGTGTCAACGATCACATCATCGGTATCGCGTCTATCGAGAGGGGACAAATACCGGCAACACAGAAAGGAACACAATCAATGCAATGCACAATATGATGCATGCTCATGACATGGCAATATGAATGTGTTTTGAGCTAATGCAACTAGCAACAGATTAAATGAAGTTGGTTTGAATATAATATTCAAATTCAAACTCCATATGTGATTATTCAAATGCCATTTAATTGATTTGTGCTAAACAGCAGCTATAAGTTGTTCTGACATGCATGAAAATGGTACAGATGGATTCGTTGAAATTTTCTGATAATTTTTCATATATAATTTATTTAATTTGGAGTTACGGTTAATTTTCTATGAATTTTAGAAGTTTTAGGCATTTTCTGGAATTTCCTGAATAATATTAAATCCAGAAATGATTATGGCGTCAGCACCACGTCACAGTGACGTCAGCAGGGTCAACTGGGCGCCCCAGGTCAAACCTGACGTGTGGGGGCCACACGTCAGTGACACAGGAGCTAATCCCGGTCAAACCCAGCACTGACTGGGGTTTGACCAGGGGTGGGGCCCACTGTCAGTGGCTGTGGGTTAATTAGTGGGGCCATTAACACTAATTAAGCGTGCCCCGTCGGCAGTCGCCGGAGTATCGCCGGCGGCGACCATTCCGCACGGCGGCGCGGCTCGGATTTGAGCTAGGGGCGATGGTTTGGCGCGTGGTTTGGCTCATTAGAACGTCCGCGATGCGGCGCGTCCAGCGGTGGCTGTGGCCGCGGCTGGGGTGACCGGTAGCGGCAACTACGGCAAGAAAGGCGGCGACCGGAGCTCGGGCATCGCCTAAGACGATGCTATGGTGCGGCTACGGACGAACCGATGGGAGTTTTCGGCTCCTGGGAACATCTCGAGCCCGAGGGCGTGCTCAGACGCGAGCTAAGACACCTGTGGCCACGGCGGTGCCATGGCCGGCGATGAGGAACGCTCGGCAAGGTGGTTAGGGCGGCTAGAGTACGGGAACGAGCGCGAGGAGGAGGGGGAATGGAAGAGTAGCTCACAGCGGATCTGGTGGAGGCAACGGCGAGGCCGGGGAGGGGCTGGAGCTCGCGAATCCTCGAAAGTTCGCCGGCGGCCGAAGGTTGGGGACGAGCTTGAGGGCGACGCTGCAGGGCTTCCGGAGGGCCGTGGATCGGTGGGGAGGAAGAGGGGGTCGGGGCGGAGCTTCCTGGGGCGTCGGTGAGGCGTGGGGTGGCCGGTAGCCATGGTGGCTCTCGTCGGTGGCGGCGGCTCCGTTCAGGTGAGGAGAATAGAGGAGGGGGAGAGTGTTCCGGGGAGAGGATGAGGACGCGGGAGAGTGAGGAAGAGAGGCAGGGAGGTGCGTGGCGTCTCCGGGCGTCGAGGAGGAAGCAGGAGGTGGCCGAGGCCTCTCGGGAGCGCGCCACGCCTCGCCTCTGTCCTTCTGGCGAGGGAGGAAGACGACACGGGGAGGTGGCGGTGGTGGGCTGGGCCAGGCCTCAGCCACAGTGCCGGGCCAGGTGGGCTGAGAGGTGAGCGCCAGGTAGTCCTTCTGCTCTTTTTTTAATTTTTCTTCTGTTTTGTTTAATTTACTTCCTTTTGCCATTGTTTCTAAATAAAACAAATTCAAAGACAGTGACAAAATTCCCCTGAACATTTTATTTAGCACAATGGAATTATACCAAAGCACATAAAAATGTTTCAGTTATTTGAACATATATTCAGTAATATTTGGATATAAGTTCAAATTCAAAATAGTATTGATTTAAATTCAAAGTCCCAAAATAATTCCTTTAAAATGTTCCTAAATTTTGGTTTGATATATAGCTCTTGCCAAAATTCTCAAACATTGCAAAAGGACATCTTGGAACATAGAATGAGATTTTAGGGTTTTTGCCCTTCTTTTATTTAGGGTTTTTGAGGCTTCCAAAATTCCTCAGTTCAAGTTTCAAAATTTAAACATGATGCAAACACCAGGCAGCACCAGAAGCTAGGGATGTGACAGCCTCGACCCGGGCCAGGGCGACATCGGTGGCACGGACGGCAGCTCGAGCGCTCTCGGCGTTTGCAGCCACCATTGCAGCAGCAGCTGCAGCCGTCTCAGCTGCTGCAGCTGCCCTGTCGGCTGCCGCAGACGCCCTCTTGGCGGAAGCGGCCACGCTCAATACGGATCCGGCGGCACTCTCGGCGTAGGCGGCCACGCTCTCGGCGCAGGCGGCGGCGCTCGGGGGGGACGCGGACACCGTACGGGCCTTCACGAAGCGTTTCCATGGCGTCATCTTTGCAAGAAGGGGCGCAGTAATGGGGATCGGGATTCGTGGATTCGAGGGTTGCCGGCACTAGAGCATACGAGCCGGCGAAGCTTAAGGAGGGAGACTTAAATAGACCTAGATATTTCCATCACAAACGGTTTCTAGAAAACAATTGTGTGTGATGTTGTAGATATTTTTTTATTAGCTGTGAAAGACGAATTTGGAATAAAGTGCCAATGGATGGTGTTTTAAATGAACGAGAAATTTTGTAGTACTAATACAACTTTCATGTCAAATTTTGGAAAATTTCAAGGGTCATTTGACATTCTAAGACATTTAAGTGATTTTCTAGCCATTTAATGACCGTAATTGAAATTTGAACTACATGTACAAGCAACAGCTAACCATAACAGTTTGAAAACTCATATTTTGTGTACTTGTGTGTGATTTAATTCCATGTGCAGTAAATTGGAAGGAATTTTCAAACATATTGGTCTAACGGCTATGACACAATTAAGCATGGAGTGACATGGCATTATAATTCCAAAAAATAAAAAAATCAGAAACACATGAAACCTTGGTTGAATTAATGTCATGCCACCAAGATGATGTGGTAAAAAAATTGGCATGTTTAACCAAATTTTGGACACACACCCCTCACAAACCGGAGCAACTCACTAGAAGGCTCGTGGTCCCGAGAGGGAACAATGCATGTTTGATGACGAACGGTAGATAGCTTCCTCTTACAGCCTTCAAATTTTTTTCTACGTCTAACATGCACTACTACAACTGTAATGTGAAATTTCTGAAAATTCTAGGGGTCATTTAACCTTTCAAAGACATTTAAGTGATTTTATAACCATTTAATAACCGTAATTCAAATTTGAATTACATCTACATGCAACGCCTAACCAAAACGGTTTGAAAAATCATATCTGTGTACTTGTGTGCGAGTTAATTCCATGTGCAATAAATTAGAAGGAATTTTCAAACATATCGGTCTCACGACATGGACACATGCATACGTATGCATGGAGTGACATGGCATTATAATTCAAAAAATAGAAAAATGATCAGAAACACATGATACCTTGGTTGATGTAATGTCATGCCACCAAGATGATGTGGTAAAGAAATTGGCATGTTTGACAAACGTTTGGACATTCTCCCCTCACAAACCGGAGCAACTCTCTAGAAGGTTCGTGGTTCCGAGAGGGAACAATGCATGTTTGATGACGAACGGGAGATAGCTTCCTCTTACGGCCTTCAAATTTTTTCCTACGTTTAGCATGCACTAATACAACTGTCATGTGAAAATTTGGTAAATTTTAGGGGTCATCTGACCTTCTAAAGACATTTAAGTGATTTTCTAACCATTTAATGACCGTAATTCAAATTTGAACTACATCTACATGCAACGCCTAACCAAAACGGTTTGAAGAAAAATCATATTTTTGTGTACTTGTGTGCGAGTTAATTCCATGTGCAGTAAATTCGAATGAACTTTCAAACTATTGGTGTCAACGCATGGGCACATGCATGGAGTGCATGCCATGGCATTTTAATTCCAAAAAATCAAAAAAATGATTATAAAAACATGAAACCTTGCTTGATTTAATGCATGCCACCAAGATGATGTGGTAAAAAATGGCCTGTCTGACGAAAGTTTGGACACACACCCCTCACAAACCGGAGCAACTCACTAGAAGGTTCGTGGTTCCAAGCGGCAACAATGCATGTTTGCTGACGGACGGGAGATAGCTTCCTCTTACGGCCTTCAAATTTTTTCCTATGTTTAACATGCACTAATACAACTGTCATGTGAAAATTTGGAAATTTTCAGGGGTCATTTGACCTTTTAAAGACATTTAAGTGATTTTCTAACCATTTAATGACCGTAATTCAAATTTGAACTACATCTACATGCAACGCCTAACCAAAACGGTTTGAAAAATCATATTTTTGTGTACTTGTGTGCGAGTTAAAAAATCATCAGACGATGTAAATATCTGGTGTTCAAAAAAGAAAATTTAAACACTACAAAAAAAGACACATCCATGACATTTTGGGCCGAACGAATTTTTTTTCTGTCATACATATGACACTTCTATGATGATAATTGTGACAAAACCCGGTATCATCATAGATGTGGTGGGCTCCTACTTCTATGACAGAAAATGGGCTTTTCGTCCTGGGCGGCCGGAGACGCAGCTGCATGAAATTCTTTGGGCCGTCCATCACGGAAAAAACCATGGTAGAAGCGAGGGCGAGGAAAATTTCGGGGAGTTCCCGGTTACGGTGGGAGGTCGGGGGCCGAGCGATGCGCGTTTCTCTCGTACATGTACGCGCATGTGTGCAAGGCATTGGCTCTAACTGAACCCGAGCGAGGCGTTGGGCTCTAACTGAACCTGAGCGATTGCACAACAAGCTATGCGTTACTGAACCCGAGCGATCGATAGATGGCTGTTAACTGAACCCGATCGAGCGGTTCCTTTGCTACTGCTGCTAACTGAAGCCGATCAATGCTGCCTCTGGATGAACAGTGAGCGTTGCGGGAGGGTTTGGATGAACAGTTCCCGGTGGGGGTGGATGAACAGAACCCCGTGGTGTTGCCTCTGGATGAACAGGACCCCGATCGATCGAGCCGGTTAGGGCTGGATGAACAGGACCCTGTGGAGGGCTGAATGAACAGGTCCACCCCGTGGAGGGCAGGATGAACAGTAGACGGTGGAGGGCAGGATGAACAGTAGCTCATGGAGGGGTAGTTGAACAGGAGCCCGTGGAGAGGGCTGGTTGAACAGTAGCCGGTGGAGTAGCGCGCGGTGGAGGCTGGATGAACAGGAGCCCGTGGATGAATAGTCACAGGTGGAGGCTAGAGGAGGTCGACGGTGGATGAACAGTAGCTCGTGGAGGCTGGAGGGGGTCGATGATGGAGATGAACAGTATCCCGTGGAGTACAATTTTGCGGTATGCCACACCCCTCCCGATGAACAGGACCCCCGTTTCGACCGTAGCGCTCGAACACAAGTCCGTTTCGTCCGTTTTGCTGTACGCCACACCCCTCCAGATCAACAGGACCCCCGTTTCGACCATAGGAGGTCCGTTTCCTCCGTTTTGCAGTACGCCAGACCCCTCCCGATGAACATGATCCCGTTTGGAACATGGTCGGTCGAACACAAGGCCATTTCCTCCATTTTGCGATACGCCAGGCCTCGTTTCCATCGCCTGTTCCGTCTATGCCCTCCCGATGAACACGACCACGCATTCTATTCCGTCCCAGCCGATTGGCTCCCATGCGTTCCGTTGCCTCCCCATGAACACGACGCATTCCGTTGCCTCCCCATGAACACGACGACGACGTTGTTTCTCCGTTCCTTCCCAGTCATGTACACGAGCCATCGCCGTACGTATGCGTGAGTAGGCGTTCGAGACCCCGCCCATATGTACACATACGTGGCCGTATTTTCTTTCTTGCACCCTGGCCGCTGTACGTACGTGTACATGCTACGTGCGCGCCTCTACTACGACACGTGCGCTCCTCTACATCGACCAGTATGTACGTACACCTTCGCGACCAGAATGACAACGCTACGTATGCTTCGACCAGGTGGGTCCCGACTGTCAGGCACTTCCTTGCCTGCGAAGATGTAGCTGCTGGGTCCCAACAGTCAGGGGCAAATCATTTTTTTGCCCGGACGCACTTCCTTGCATGCGAAGATGTAGCTGGTGGGTCCCAGCAGTCAGGGGAAACGTTCTTTTTCATGAAATACAGTGGCCCGTCCGGTGGGTCCCAGCTGTCAGGTGGAGGAATCATTATTTTCCGCGTAATAAGGAGGCACTTCCTTACTGTGACCGTGGACCCAGTTGTCAGCCTCTCCACATACAGTCCACGTCCGATGGAAGTCATTCCTTGACCACGTTGACCATGCCGCGCCGAGAGCACCAGGGCGGTGGACGACGGCGAGGCCTAGGAAGGGGACGACATGGAGGCAGGGAAGACTCGGCAGTTGTTTCCCACGCGGAGGGGAGTATGACTGTACAAGGGTTTACTGGTTCGTCTGCCGTCGCCGGAGAATAACAGCAGGTGTGGGTGAGTAGAGGGATGGCTAGGCCTACAATGGGAGTACGGTCAGGAGGTGAGGCCTGCGCGGCAGAACAGCCGACCGCGAGGAGGAGGGAGCAGGCTGTCCCGCCGGCGCTGGTTTGAGCGGCTGGAGCAGGAAGAGCAGAGATTGAAGAAGCACGACGGCCATTGGATGGACATCCAACAGTCAGTGCTTGTGCGTCAACCTTTTTTTAGGAAAGCCTCAAATCTGTGGAAAACAGCATACAACCCATCTGCCATTATTTCTAATAATTTACAGCCCATTTGCTAATTCTTAAGGTTTTTTTGGAGCCCATATTCTTTTTGTTAGCAATACATCCCATATTGTGGCAACGGTTAAAAAATTATACGAAATTTTGCATATTTCGGTGCGGTCCAAACTGTTTTTAATCCCGAAATTTCGACTCACATTGAAACTGATTTAAAAAAAATGTATATCGATATAAAATCCAACAAATTCTCCATGCATAAAAATTAATTTAATTTAAAATCTTGAAATGAAAAAAAAGATATTTGAATGTAATTGCCGGTTTGATGTGTTTTAAAAATGTACAACCCATTTCTCATTACTGATGGGCCATTTTCTCTGCCAGCCGAATGAAAGCTCTCCTCGTCTTGAAAGATTTGTAGCCCAACAGGCCTGACAAAGCGACTTACTTGGCAAATCACAAAAAAACTGGGTTGTGGCCGTGGACCCAGCTGTCAGCCTCTCCACGTACAGTACTCTTCCGATGGAAGTCATTCCTTGACCACGTTGACCATGCCGCATGGAGAGCACCACGGTGGTGGACGACAGCGAGGCCTAGGAAGGGGACGACGCGACAGTGGAAGCCCGCGCGGAGAGGACTACGAGGGTTCATTGGTTCGGCTGCGGTGTGAGGCTGCCGTCGCCGCAGGGCCTGGCCAGAGGTGGTAATAGTAGGGGGCGGTGAGGCCTCTGCGGCAGCACAGCCGGCCACGGGAGGCAGGAGCATGCGGCACAACCGGCGCTGCTTTGGGTGGCTGGAGCAAGAAGACCAGAGGTTGAAGAAGCACTACGGCCGTTGGATGGACATCGTACGGTCACTGCAGCTAGAATCGTTCATATTGACTAAGTTAACAAAGCCCTTCATCCCCGTCAACTTAGTAGGCCCACAAGTCAGCCTCCCAGCAAGGTGGGTCCCAGCTAGCCGGGGGAGTATTCATTTTTTTGTGCGTATTAAGGAGGCACTTCCGGTGGGTCTGAGTTGACAGCAGGGGGAACGTTTTTTTTCACGAAATATGGTGGCCCGTCCGGTGCGTCCCAGCAGTCAGGGGGAAATGATTTTTTTCACAAAATATCGGTGGCCCGTTCGGTGGGTCCCTACTGTCAGGTGGAGGAATCATTATTTTCCGCGTAATAAGGAGGCACTTCCTTGTTGCCGCCATGGACCCAGCTGTCAGCCTCTCCACGTATAGTCCACGTCCGATGGAAGTCGTTCCTTGACCACGTTGACCACGCCGCGCTGAGAGCACCAGGGCGGTGGACGACGGCGAGGCCTAGGAAGGGGACGACGCGGAGCCGGTGAAGACGCGGCAGTGGATGCCCACGCGGAGAGGAGTATGAGGGTTCACTCGTTCGGCTGCGATGTGAGGCTGCCGTCGCCGCAGGGCCTGGCCAGCGGTGGGAATAGTAGGGGGCGGTGAGGCCTCCGTGGCAGCACAGCCGGCCACGGGAGGCAGGAGCAGGCAACACGACCGGCGCTGCTTTGGGCGGCTGGAGCAAGAAGACCAGAGGTTGAAGAAGCACTATGGCCGTTGGATGGACATCGTACGGTCACTGCAGCCAGAATCGTTTATATTGACTAAGTTGAAAAAGCCCTTAGTACGTCAACTTAGTAGGCCCACAGGTCAGCTTCCGAAACGGTGCGCCCCAGATGTCAGGGGAGGAATCATTTTTTGGGCGGGTGCAGCTAGGATATCCGAGATTGAAGAAGAAGCACGGCATCCGTTGGATGGACATCCAACGGCCACTGCTGCTAGAACCGTGTGTTGACTATAAGTTGACAAAGCTTCGCATACGCTTCAACTCTGTTTTTTAGGGGACGCGTCAACTTAGTAAGGCCAGAAGTGTGTTGCGAGAACTTATAGCCCATTTGAGATTTGTAAGAATGTGTAGCCCATTTTTTAATTCTAATGGAATTTACTACAGCCCATTTACAGTTTGTTAAAAGTACAGCCCATTTCAACCAACCGTTCAAAACAGAATTCAATAAAATTTCCCACATTTTGATGGGATCCGAAATATTTTTATCTCGAAATTTCTAGTTAGATTAAATACAATTTCAATATAAATTTGTATTACATGAAAATCCAACGAAACATTGCGCTCGCAACAATTAATGAAATTAAAAATTTTAGTATCCAAAAATAATATTTTATAAAGTAATCACGTGTTTGGTGCATTTTTTATAGTTACTGCCTAGTTTTTATAATTACATCCCATTTATTATTTATTAAAGCCCATTTTCTTGTTAAGCCTAATGCATCCCTCTTAGGAAAGATTTGCAGCCCAGCGGGGCGGCGAATAACAACTTGACCTTGCCTGGGTATTCCTAAAAAAAGTATAGCTGGGCTTGCCATTTTCAGCTATAAAAAATTAATATCTGGGCTGGATCTGTCCTGGACTAGACGGTCCACAGCCCGCCCAGTTAATTCCTGCAGCGATGTTTTCGTTGTTGTTCAGAGGAGAAAAAATAATATCTGGGCTAAACATCGAAAAACTCTGTAGTGCTCACATCTCAAAAACACAAATACTGCTCGAGCTGCTTGGTCCCAGCTGTCGGCCGCTTCTTGTGCAATTCTCTCGTTTATTGACTACTACATAGGTTGACAATGGTGTGGGACCGTGATGTCAGGAAACCAGGGGGAAGCAAAATAAATTACTCCAGCGAGCGCTTCCACCTCTGCCTCGTTGTCTCCCATGGAAACCCCTTTCCTCCCTTTTTTTGCTCGGGCAAGGACCAATGCATGCAGCACGTCCATGCGGTTATTAGGCAAGAAATAAAAGCGCTTTGCATGCTACGAATTACGATAGCCTGCATGGGCAGTTAATAAGGCATCCTCTTAACTGCTGTGATTAAATGTTGTGTTTAGAAGAGAGAAATATTCTTCTTTTCCACCAATCTGCTTGCACCTAGGTCGTGATGCACCTACTAATACGACTTATTCACCTAGACGGAGGGAGTATAGTTTTATACACACACACACACACACATATATATATATATATATATATATATATATATATATATATATATAATAAGGAGGCACTTGCGTACGTGAGGCTATGGACCTGGTGGGTCCCCATTGTCATCCTCTCCAAGTAAAGTCATCTCCTCGCCCGCGCGCAATTTCCACCCGAAACAGTCAGCGCTGCCCGCCCCGCTTCACATTGCAGGCGATTGCTCCGCCTTCAAATGACACAAGTGTGAAAGTGCGTTATATCGACTAGAGGGGGGTGAATAGGCGATTTTTACGAAATTATTCACTAAGGAATTTGCCGGTGAGGAAATTCCTTAGCGAAGAACTACTAGCAGCGGAATAAGTACTCAAAAGTAAACATAACAGAATACAAGCATAGTCATCATGATGAAATGAAGACAGGCACAGAGTACAGGAAGCGTAATCACAAGATAACACAGGATGAAGACAAACAAACTGAAGAAACTGAACTGAGGAAATTGAGAAAGTCTTCAGTCAAAGTCTTCAAACACATATATGAACAAACACACAGCACAGTTATGAGGAAATGAAAGAGTTGAGGAAATAGAATCAGTAAGCTTGGTGAAGACAATGATTTGGTAGACCAGTTCCAACTGCTGTCTCAGTTGTACGTCCGCTTGGAGCGGCTGAGTATTTAAACTCGAGGACACACAGTCCCGGACACCCAGTCAAGGACACTTAGTCTAAGACACCCAGTCCTCACCGTATTCTCCTTGAACTAAGGTCACACAGACCTCGTCCAATCACTCATGGTAAGTCTTCAGGCGACTTCCAAACCTTCACAAACTTGTTCACTCAGCGATCCACAATTCCTCTTGGATGCTCTAGACCATGACGCCTAACCGTCTGGAAGAAGCACAGTCTTCAACGGTAACAAGCGTCGGATCCACTCAGGATCAATCTCTTCAGTGATGCTCAATCACTTGGGGTTTGTAGGTGTTTGGGTTTTTGGTTTTTGGTTTTTCCTCACTTGATGATTTTCGCTCAAAGTCCTCGGAGGATGGGTTGCTCTCAAATGACAAGTGTCAGTTTCTCTCGGAGCAGCCAACAAGCTATTGGTTGTAGGGGGCGGCTATTTATAGCCTAGGGAGCAGCTCGACATGATAAGACATAAATGCCCTTCAATGATATGACCGTTAGGTGGATAGATATTTTGGGACAGCTGGCGCATGGCACAACAACGGTCGGAATTTTGAGTAGTAGAATCCTCAGGGCTATCATGTTCCTCACTGTGTAGGCAATCCGCACTGGCAAATTCCTAACTCCTCAGTCAGGACAAATTCCTCAGAGACCAGAAGAACTTCGTCTTTGTCACTGAAGAATTGACTGATCTATAAGAGATTTCCAATGGCTTCACTTGAAGGGATTGGTAGGTGTAGGATTTTGAGTTGAGCATCACATGGAAATTTTTCCTTAGTATTTCCTCGACCCCCTTTAACAGTACGGTGTTTCGTATGACTCAAGAAAGAGAAAATGAAACTACGAAAACAAAAGTCTTCTCGCTTCATGTTCCTCGAAAGAATACCAAGTCTTCATGGACACACCAATTTCTTCACTTTCAAAGTCTTCATGAAAGTCTTCAGAAATACCAAAATCTTTAGTCGAAGATGTTCATTTTTAGGGGTCGACTTTTCCTGTAAATATCAAACTCCTCATAGACTTATAGACCTGTGTACACTCACAAACGCATTAGTCCCTTAACCTATATGTCTTCAATACACCAAAATCACTAAGGGGCACTAGATGCACTTACAATCTCCCCCTTTTTGGTGATTGATGACAATATAGGTTAAGTTTTCAACGGGGATAAAGATATGAAGTGTAACTACTGATATTGAGGAATTTGATTGCAAGATATAGAAGAACTCCCCCTGAAGATGTGCATAGTGAGGAATTTGCTTTTGAAGCAATGCACACTTGAAGAGTTGAATCATGGAGATCTCCCCCTATATCTTGTAATTCATACACGCATTTAACATATAATATGAAGAATTTGAAATGCATGATGAAATATGGTGCCTGATGAAATTCAGCATGCGTGCAATAATATTTAACGAGGAATAAGCATGAAGAATAGTGCATCAAGAGTATCAGAGCATAGTGCATCAAAAGTATCAGAGCACCATTGGTTTAAGATTACAACTCGATCCAATAAAGTTTTAGAAGAACGAGAGTTGTAACTTAGCAAAAAAACGCCAATATAGTAGGCCCGCTTGAAGACTAACTCATAGTTCTCCCCCTTTGTCATCGAATGACCAAAAGGATCGAAAATGAGGACTAACGCCCCTGAAGATAATCATGTTGATGAAGGAGCACCAGCGTTGTTGGGGTCGTTTGTTGATGTAGGGCATGCCGCAGTGTCGTCCAAATCTTCATGTTCATCAGTGTCGCGTGATGAAGAAAATGAGCTGGCCACCAGAGAAGGAACTTGGACCTTCTTGAATTTCTTCGGTGGAGGTGCAGACCAGTCAAAATCTTCTTTGAGACCCATGTTCTTCAGATCTTCTTCACCATATAGATGTGACAGGATTGCCCAGGTGCGACCGAAGACTTGATGGAGGTAGTAGTAGTTTTTCCTCACTGCATTGTGTGTGGCAGTCATGTTGTGCAGAAGTGAACCAAACTAACGCTTAATCCATTTGTTATTTTGATCCACCTGGTGAAGACTAAGCAGAAGTTCACGGTTAGTCATCACGCGCGGAGCAGTGGCTTGAGGAGTGGACTTAGGTGCATTGGCAGAGTCATGTGTGGCAGAGTCATCATTGGTGGAATAAGATGCAGCTTTGTGAAATTGACCATCCAATGGATGAATGCCTTCATCAATTACAGCTGGTGCCTTGCCTTTTCCATCAACTGAGGAATGTGTCTGCTTGAGGACTTCAATTGGGGGCAAGTAGCTGAGGTGATTCTGGAAATCAGCTTTGTAGTTGAGTGAAGACCTTGTCCTGAGGAATCTCATGATCCAAGGTGCATAAGGCTTCAGCTCAAACAGAGACAGTGCAACATTGGCCATAGTCCTCATGAAGAAATCGTGATAATTGACAGGAATGCCATGAACGATATTGAATACCAGATTCTTCATGATGCCAACAATTTCCTCATCAGATGAGTCGTGGCCTTTGATAGGACTGATTGTCCGCGTAAGAATGCAATAGACAGTTCTGGGCACGTACAGCAATTCCTTCATGAGGAATTTGGTTCTTGGTGCTTGACCTGGCTTCAAAGGTTTCATCAGCACCTGCATGTAATGATGTGTGAGCTCAGGTTCACTGTAGATGCAGCGAGCTTCTTCAAGGGGAGGACTGAGTGGTAGAGCATGAAGCAATTCAGAGGCTGGTGCAGTGTTGTGAGTGTTTTCAGACATCCAGTCCAGCACCCATGAATTCACATCTTCAGCATCTCCGGTGATGTGCAGTGTTGCATAGAATTGAAGAATCAGTTCTTCATTCCAATCGCAGATGTCAGAGCAAAAGTTGAGCAGTCCAGCGTCGTGAAGAACACTGAGGACTGGTGCGAAGCACGACAGAGATTCCATATCCACGTGAGGAATATGCTCATGGTAGAAAATCTTCTCCTTGTTGAACAGCACTGAGGAATACAAATTGGCTTGACTGACAGTCCAGAAACGCCTCTTCCTAATGCGAGCAGAGTCATATGGGTTGTAATCTTCGAAGAATACGTGCTCGCCAAAGAAATCATCAGCCTTGAACTTTTGCTTGCGTGAAAATGGATCCTTTGGCTTTGGCAGAGGAGTGTCTGTGAGTTGAATCATGACCTCAGGAATCTCAATCGCAAGTTCTTCAGGCTGAGGAATTTCTGGTTCCTCCTCAGTGGCAGTCTGCGTAGTTGGTTGTTCAGCAGCAGCAGTTTCATCAGCGCTAGTGGCTGGAATTTCCTCATGGATAGATGAAGCGGGATGAGTTTCTTCAGAGCCCATGTGAACAATTTGTGTTGGGGACTGAGGAATTTGCTGTAGAGGAGTGAACATTGGAGAGTTTGGATGCTGACTTTCCCAGAATTCATCACTGATTACGGGTGTGGAGCAGCCAATGTCCACATCATCATCGTCCATTTCTTCAACGCCAGCCTCTCCAGCTGTGAACTGAGGCACAGGCGAGGAGATGATAGGTGTTGAAGGGATAGCATCCACTTCAATTTCTTCATCGATTGGTTCAGACGAAGCAGCAGAATGAGTTTCTTCATCAGATCCGCTGGGGATCACATATTCTTCATCAAAAGGAACGAGGTCCTTTGATGGCCTGGTTGAGATGGTAACAACATCAATCGGATTCGCAAATGAGCTTGTCATAGGCTTCATTTTCTTCGGAGCTAAAGAATCTGAAGCAGCTGATGCTTTCCTTTTCTTCACTGCAGCATGCTCTGCAGCCTTGGTCTTCTTCACATCCGATGTAGATGGAAGGATTGAAGTTGAAGTTGGTGCAGGAGCAGCTAAGGAATCTGGTTGATTTTCTTCACGTACAACTGATGCATTTGCCCTGAGTTCTTCAGTTTCTTCAGGCACACCACTAGTGGGTGCCCTGGCAATTTCTTCAGCGGCTGGAATGCAGTCATCATCCCTGGAACTCACATTATCTTCAGCAGCTTGATTGTCATCAGTGATGCTGGCATTTTTTCTAGTAGGCTGAGCAGATGCTTCAGCCTAAGGGATTTCCTGTTACATTGGGGCTGCAACATTGGAAGTGAAGTTATTCGTAAGTTTCACAAAACGAACCTTGGCTCCAAGCCAATCAGCGTGATATGCTTCAAAATCACCACTGATTTTCTTAATCTCAGTCTGAGTAGTGACAAGTTCTTCAGTTGTCATATAGACAACGTTTTTCTTCAGATAGCGCTCTTTCTTGTACTGCGCTTTCTTGATCTTCCTGGCCTTCTCAAATTGCCACTTTTCTTCTTGAATGAAGTGGGTCGGCATGTGACTCTGGCCAGGAGTTAGCTTGAAGTCAGGCAAGGGAGTGTTGGGGTCCTTGTGCCAATCATCAATGTAGTCGAGGATCAGCTTGGGATCCAAAAGCAGTGGCACCTCTGATCCTTTGGCTCTAGCGGCCCTGACTTGCCTATCTCTGATGATTTCTGCAAGTTCATCATCATCAGCATCGTCTTCATCAGACGGCACTTGGAAAGCGACTTGCTTCTTTTGAGGACTTGGGCGTGGACCTCGTCCAGCAGTGGCCTTTGTCTTCAGCAGTGAGGGGCCAGCTGAGGAACTTGGTGCAGCTGAGGAACTAGCTGAGACACCTGAGGCAATGGAGATGCCGGCAGTCCTTTGGCATGAAGCGAGATGCACAAGTGCTGAGGATTTGGTCGGAACAGCTTAAAGCTTTGGCAGAGGAGCTGAGGACTTTGGAGGAACAGGAGCAGCATGAGGAATTGGCCGTGAGGGCTTTGATGATTCTGGCCGTGAGGGCATTGCTGAGGAAGCACTTGGCTTGTGCGCAGGCTTCTTTGACATAGCCTTATTTGGCTTGACAACAAGGACTTCAGCAGAGGCAGCAGCAACAGATTCTTCATTGAATTTCCTCACTGCTTCTCTGGCTTGCTTAGCCAACTTGGTTTGGTGCTTGGCCCATTCATCAGGATAGTCCTCATCGCGCTTGAGGCTGGTGGGATCTGCTATTTGGCCAGGTGCCAATGGAGCTCTTGGGCATGGAGGATTTAGTGCGAATTTCTTCATGTACTTAGGAGTGACATATCTGTACTCCCTCCATTCTCTTGCCCATCTCCTCTCTATCTTTTGAATGAGCACTTTGCGCTCATTCTTGGTTTCCTCCATAGGTGTGTAGTACCAAGCATATATGTCATCGGGGATTTCAAACGCTGTATTTACCTCAGGCCTCTTTCCTCCCTTCTGTGGCCTTTTACCATCAGCCATTTTCTTCAGTTGAGGAATTTGAACAATTGAATTCTCTGAAGAAGTAGGCAACTTTTCTTCGAGGAACACTGCAAATGAGTTAAGTTGATGAGAACCTAGTGATTCAGCAGCTGACATGTGTACCTGTGAACAGAGTATAGTTGCGAGGAATTTGGAGAGGTCATATGCGTTCTCAGAAGGTTTTTCAAAATGAACAGGTTTGAGGAATTTGACCAGATGAGTCTTGAAGATTTTCACTAAGCGTTCTTTGTCTTAGGTTCCAGAGTTGTATAGATCTAAGATCCACACAATTGAGGAATCTTGAAGAAAAATGATGCTTAGAGAAACGAATCAAGAACGGATGACTTGTGAGGTGTTCAGTGTGTGAAGATATGAAGAAAAACAATTTTGAAGATTTTGTAGATAATCATTCGAATCAACAACGGCAGTAAAAGTAACTTTTAATTACCCTGGACGAAGAACACGACGAACTGGAGTGAGGAGATGTGAAGTTCGTCTTGTAGATCTTCCACGCCCTAACTTGGCGGAGGAAGACGGCTACGGCGGCGGCGGAGTGAAGATGTCCGCAGTCGGCGTGAGTACATCGGCGACGAGGTCGAGGCAGTGAAGCTCTTCCTCACCGGCGGCGATGAAGTAGCGACGGCGCTAGGGTTTGAGAAGCTCGAGCTGGAGAGAGAGGTCGAGCGGAGTAAAAGAAGTGAAGAGGGGAAGGAGGGGTATTTATAGCCACAGTGAAAAACTGCTCGCTCGAAGAAATTGGACGAACATGCCCCTGACCCTTCTCATTCGCATGACATGTGTCACCCACGTAGTGAGAGGTGAAGATCGTGTTAGATCGTGGGTGAGTGGATAAGTGTATCATGGGATGCGAAACGGTTTGAGCGGCAAGACTGAAAATTTCGATAAGATAGGTTTTAAAGTTCCGTTCGCAATTTCTTCAGCTGACAAGGACACAGTGAAGATTTTGAACGAGTTTCAAATAGAAAGCACATGAAGAATTTGTGAACAGATTGGTTTGAGTATAGCATAGAGGGGAAGGGTCCGATCACATTCACTTAGCAGAAAACCAACTTGAAGAAATAGCAATAAGTGAATGCTGTAGAGGACATAAACTCATATATATATATATATATATATATATAGCCAATGAAGAAAAATGACGGAACCAGTGAAGACTATGCAAAGTTGAAGAATATGAATAATTTGAGGAGTTTCAACTTTTGGTGGTGGCATGACCCACCGTATAAGAATGATGATTTCAGACACCGCGTACAATTATCGTAGGGTTCTGAGAATCAAATTCTTCGTTAATTTCTTCACACTAAGAGTGTTATTCTTCATTGATTGAAGAAAAACGTTTCTTCATGTGTTGCACATCTAAGTCATCAATTTTGCATAAGTGTTAGGATGAGTGTCCTTTTCACAGAACATTCGAAGATTCTAGGATATTTAGCTCACACCGCAACTTGCTAAATCTCTTCTCATCAAAGGGCTTTGTGAAGATAGCGGCTAGCTGTTCTTCAGTCTTCACATGCTCAATAGAAATGTCGCCCTTCAACACATGATCACGAATAAAATGATGACGAATCTGAATGTGCTTTGTCTTCAAGTGCTGAACTGGGTTGTGAGCAATCTTGATGGCACTCTCATTGTCACAGAAGAGAGGCACATTCTTCATGTTGACACTATAGTCCTTGAGAGTTTGCTTCATCCATAGCAATTGGGCACAGCAAGAACCAGCGGCAATGTACTTAGCTTCAGCAGTAGATAGTGATAAGCAGTTCTGTTTCTTCGAGGACCAACAGACCAAAGATCGTCCGAGGAAATGACATGTACCAGATGTTGACTTGCGATCCACATGATCACCAGCATAGTCAGAGTCAGAATATCCAACAAGATCAAAAGCCGAGCCCTTGGGGTACCATAATCCAAGTGTTGGTATGTGAGCTAGATATCGAAGAATATGCCTCACAACCTTATGGTGTGATTCCTTCGGTGCAGCTTGAAATCGGGCACACATGCAAACACTAAGAATTATATCTGGCCTAGATGCACATAAGTATAATAAGGAACCTATCATGGAGCGGTATACCTTATGATCAAAGTCAATACCATTTTCATCGGTGCACAGATGGCCATTTGTGGGCATAGGAATTTTGACGCCTTTGCAATCTTGCATGCCGAATTTCCTTAGTACATCCTTGAGGTATTTCTCCTGAGATATGAATATGCCATTGTGTTGTTGACGAATTTGAAGACCTAAGAAGAATTTCAACTCTCCCATACTAGACATTTGATATTCGTCACTCATCATATAGGCAAATTCATCACTATAAGGTTGGTCAGTACAGCCAAAGATAATATCATCAACATATATTTGGCACACAAACAATTCACCATCATAAGATTTAGTGAAAAGAGTAGGGTCGAGTGAACCGGGTTTGAAGCCTTTCTTCATGAGTAGTTCCTTCAAGGTATCATACCAAGCCCGTGGGGCCCTTCTTGAGGCTGTAGAGGGCCTTGTTGAGTCTGAAGACTTTGTCAGGATTCTTTGGATCTTCAAAACCTGGGGGTTGAGAAACATATACTTCTTCCTCAAGCTTACCATTGAGGAATGCACTTTTCACATCCATTTGATATAAAGTGATATCATGATGGTTAGCATAAGCAAGTAATATGCGAATAGCCTCAAGTCTAGCAACAGGTGCAAAAGTTTCATCAAAATCAATTCCTTCAACCTGTGTGTAGCCTTGAGCTACAAGCCGTGCCTTATTCCTCACCACAAGGCCATTTTCATCTTGCTTGTTGCGGTAGATCCACTTTGTGCCGATGATATTGTGCTTGCGAGGATCTGGACGTTTGACCAGTTCCCAGACATTGTTAAGCTCGAACTGATGTAATTCCTCTTGCATGGCCTGAATCCACTCAGGCTCCAGAAATGCTCCATCTACCTTAGTGGGCTCTGTAATAGAGACAAAAGCATACTGCCCACAAAAGTTAGACAAATGTGAAGCTTTTGAGCATGTGAGAGGACCTGGCGCTTTGATGTCATTGATGATCTTTTCAACTTGCACTCTTTAGCAATGCGGGGATGAGCTGGTTGTCGTTGAAGAGTTTGATCAGCGTTTTCTTTAGCACCATTTTCTTCAGGTGCATTAGCTCGACGTTCTTCATGTTCTGGAATGAATTCTTCAGCAGATTCTTCAGTAGGAATGACATCCTCAGTAGCCTTGAACTTGATAGTTTCCTCAGGTGATGGTTCATCTATCACAGTAGGTAGGTGCTCGCTTTGCGAGCCGTTAGTTTCATCGAACCGCACATCTACAGTTTCAACAACTTTGTGAAGAACGTTGTTGAAGACTCTGTAGGTCTGCGAGTCCTTTCTGTAACCAAGCATAAAACCTTCATGTGCTTTCGATGCAAATTTTGAGTTGTGATGAGGATCTCTAATCCAACATTTAGCACCGAAGACTTTGAAATAACTTACATTGGGTTTCTTATCAATGAGGAGTTCATAGGCAGTCTTTTTGAAGAATTTGTGAAGATATACTCTGTTGATGATGTGGCACGCAGTATCAATTGCCTCAGTCCAGAAACGACGAGGCGTTTTGTATTCATCAAGCATAGTGCAAGCCATCTCAACAAGAGTCCTGTTCTTGCGCTCCACGATGCCATTCTGCTGAGGAGTGTAAGGAGCAGATAACTCATGAGTAATACCAAGTTCATCAAGATAGTCATCGAGACCAGAATTCTTGAACTTGGTGCCATTGTCACTTCTGATGTGCTTAATCTTCACACCAAAGTTGGTTGAAGCCCTCGAGGAAAATCGTTTGAAGACTTCCTGCACTTCATGTTTGTAAGTAACAAGGTGTACCCATGTGTAGCGAGAATAATCATCAACAATAACAAAGGCATATTGAGATGCTTCATTTGAAATAGCAGAATAATGATTAGGACCAAAGAGATCCATGTGAAGCAATTCAAATGGACAAGTGGTGGTCATGATAGTCTTCGCTGGATGCTTGGCCTTGGTCATCTTCCCAGCTTCACAGGCTCCGCATAGGTGATCCTTGAGGAATTTGACATTCTCGATGCCAATGACATGCTTCTTCTTTGCAAGCATGTGCAAATTCCTCATGCCTGCATGACCAAGTCGTAGATGCCAGAGCCAACCTTTTGAAGCTTTTGCAAGTAAGCACATGGCTAGTTGTGGTCCTGTAGAGAAATCAACAATATACAGGTCTCCTCTCCTAAAGCCTTCGAAGACTTTGGAATTGTCAGCTTCCATAACCACAACACAACGGTACTTGCCAAAGACAACAACCATATCAAGATCACAAAGCATTGAGACAGACACAAGGTTGTATCCTAAGGACTCAACAAGCATGACTTTGTCCATGTGTCGATCCTTTGTAATCGCAACCTTACCTAGACCCAATACCTGACTTTTGCCTTTGTCAGCAAAGATGATATGCTTCAGATGCGACGGAGATAATGGAGAATCCATCAATAGATTCTTGTCACCAATCATGTGGTTTGTACATCCACTATCGAGGACCCACTTAGTGGCTTTGGGTTGATCATCCTGCAGATGAATTAGTGCATCTTACAAACTCATATACTTCATGAGTGAAGAATATGACATCAATTCATCAGATCAATTTCATCAACTAAAAGAACTAATAACGCGATATGAGGACGTGAGAAATGAAAGTTCATTTCTTCATGGTTGGCCTGCGTCCTTTCAGGCATGCTCAGGTCTCCAGCAAATTCTTCAGACAATTATGTGCATCTGGAGACCTGACCCTGCAGAAGAGATTAGTTATTTTTCTTCACCACCCACATCTGAAGGGGTGGCAAAGAGTTCATCATTCTACGAGCTCCATACGAGAAGGTTGGCATAGAAGCCAGTCCATTTCGATTCACATAAGAGGGGTTAGAGTAAGCATAAGCGTATGCATAGAAATTCTTC
This sequence comes from Triticum dicoccoides, assembly GCF_002162155.2. Classification (NCBI taxonomy): domain Eukaryota; kingdom Viridiplantae; phylum Streptophyta; class Magnoliopsida; order Poales; family Poaceae; genus Triticum; species Triticum dicoccoides. The sequence goes on from NC_041384.1 coordinate 472,147,640, forward strand.
GAGGACTTATGGACATAATGATTTGAAGAATGATGCATATATCCATAATCCTTAGATCTTCCCTACGAAACAGACGGGTTAGCACGATGATGTTCATATGAGGACTTTGATCCATATGAGGAATTTGGTCCGTATGAGGAATTTGATCTGGGGTTCCTATTCTTCACAGGTGGTGTCATGATGACATTCACCTGAAGATTTTCAAGACATCTTTTGGGAACCCAGGTTTTCTGCATAGGGGAGCCGTTCCTGCAGTTAGTGCCAACATATCTAGCAAATACTTCACCATTCTGATTTTTGAATAGCTTATAGTTGGAGTCAATTGACTCATCATCAGAATGAGGAGATTCACATGCAAATCTAGATAAGTTAGATGGATCAACTGGAGGTCCATTTGCAGCAACCCATGTAGTTTTGGGGTACTGCTCAGGCTTCCAATATGTACCATCAGCATTGAGTTTCCTTTCAAAGGCAATACCCTCTTTCCTAGGGTTCCTATTGAGGATCTGCTTTTTAAGCACATCACAAAGAGCCTGATGCCCTTTGAGGCTTTTGTACATGCCTGTCGTGTACAATTCCTTCAGCCCTGCATTGTTAGTGATACTAGCAATGCCCTCAGATGAGGAATTAGTGATAGCAGAGGCATGTGAAGAATTTGAAACATTAGCAACATTTGAACATTCAGGTGAAGAATTAGCAGATTCACGTTCAATGCACTTCAAGCATGGTCGAACAAATTCTTCCTGAGAAGTGCTGATTTGTTGAGCAAGTAATGAATCGCGCTCCTTCTAAATATCTTCATAACTCACTCTTAGCTTCTCAAGGTCTTGCATTCTTTGAAGAAATTCATAAGAAAGCTTCTCATGATCCGATAAGAGAGTGTTATGATGACTTTGAAGTTTGTCAAGCTTGGACTGAAGTCTCTCAGGACTTTCAGTCAAAGTTTCAGTGCGATCCATTTCTTCACCCAACATATCATCACTTTTATTTAGCATGTTTTGAACCTTTTCTAAAGCCCTTTGTTGTTTTATAGCAATCTTAGCAAGCTTAGAATAGCTGGGCTTAAGATTTTCATCAGATTCATTCTCACTTGATTCAGAGGAGGTATATTTGAGTACCTTGGCACCCTTTGCCATGAAGCAATAGGTTGGAGCATAGTCATCATCGCCTTCATCAGCCTTGTTGGTGAGGTCATTTTCTTCAGTGTTGAAGATAGACTTGCTAATGAATGCAGTAGCGAGAGCAAGGCTCGCCACTCCGGATTCGGACTCTTCAGATGACTCCTCTTCCTCATTTTCTTTAGATTCAGCCTTAGAGTCCATTTCCTTGCCAATGAATGCCCTAGCCTTCTTGGAGATGCTCTTCTTGTGATATGAGGACTTGGAAGATTTTGATGATGAGGATTTTGTGGATTTCTTCTTTTTCTTCGTATCATCAGAACTGTAATCCTTGTATTTCTTCTTCTTTGATTCCTTTTCCCACTAAGCACAATCTTGAATGAAATGTCCAGGTTTCTTGCATTTCTGACAGAGCCTCTTCTTGTAGTTACTGGATGAGGAATCATTACTCCTTGAGGATCTTCCAAGGCGACCACGTCTTGAGAACTTTTGGAACTTCTTCACGAGCAGAGCCAGATCATGGCTCAGTTCTTCAGGATCACCAAGGCTGCTACCAGAGTCTTCATCTTCGGACTCAGATACTGCCTTGGCCTTCAGTGCATGGGTTCTGCCATAGCTTGAACCATAGAGATCTCTCTTTTCAGCAAGTTGGAACTCATGAGTATTTAGCCTCTCGAGAATATCAGCGGGATCAAGTGACTTGTAATTAGCACGTTCTTGTATCATCAATGCCAGAGTGTCAAATGAGGAATCAAGCGATCTCACCAATTTCTTCACCACCTCATGGTCAGTGATGTCAGTGGCACCAAGTGCTTGAAGCTCATTTGATATGTCAGTGAGGCGATCGAAGGTTTGTTGAACATTTTCATTGTCGAGTCTTTTGAAGCGGTTGAAGAGATTGCAAAGAATATCAACTCGAGAGTCATGCTGAGTTGAGACTCCTTCATTCACTTTGGACAACCTGTCCCAGATAAGCTTCGCTGTTTCCAAAGCACTCACTCTGCCATACTGTCCTTTGCTCAGATGGCCACATATGATATTCTTCGCTTGAGAGTCGAGTTGCTTGAATCTCTTCACATCGGCAGCATTCAGAGAAGGTGTGACTGAGGGAACACCATTTTCCACAACATACCAGAGATCGTTATCAATTGCTTCAAGATGCATTCGCATCTTATTCTTCCAATAGGGGTAGTCCGTCCCATCGAAGGTAGGACACCTAGCAGAGACCTTGATCATACCTGCGGTCGACATAACAAAAACTCCAGGCGGTTAAACCAAAATCACACAGAACAAGGGAGTACCTCGCTCTGATACCAATTGAAAGTGCGTTATATCGACTAGATGGGGGGTGAATAGGCGATTTTTACGAAATTCTTCACTGAGGAATTTGCCGGTGAGGAAATTCCTTAGCGAAGAACTACTAGCAGCGGAATAAGTACTCAAAATTAAACATAACAGAATACAAGCATAGTCATCATGATGAAATGAAGACAGGCACAGAGTACAGGAAGCGTAATCACAGTATAACACAGGATGAAGACAAACAAACTGAAGAAATTGAACTGAGGAAATTGAGAAAGTCTTCAGTCAAAGTCTTCAAACACAGATATGAACAAACACACAGCACAGTTATGAGGAAATGAAAGAGTTGAGGAAATAGAACCAGTAAGCTTGGTGAAGACAATGATTTTGGTAGACCAGTTCCAACTGTTGTCTCAGTTGTTCGTCTGGTTGGAGCGGCTGAGTATTTAAAATCAAGGACACACAGTCTCGGACACCCACTCAAGGACACTTAGTCCAAGACACCCAGTCCTCACCGTATTCTCCTTGAACTAAGGTCACACAGACCTTGTCCAATCACTCATGGTAAGTCTTCAGGCGACTTCCAAACCTTCACAAACTTGGTCACTCGGCGATCCACAATTCCTCTTGGATGCTCTAGACCATGACGCCTAATAGTCTGGAAGAAGCACAGTCTTCAAAGGTAACAAGCATCGGATCCACTCAGGATCAATCTCTTCAGTGATGCTCAATCACTTGGGGTTTGTAGGTGTTTGGGTTTTGGGTTTTTGGTTTTTCCTCACTTGATGATTTTCGCTCAAAGTCCTCAGAGGATGGGTTGCTCTCAAATGACAAGTGTCAGTTTCTCTCGGAGCAGCCAACCAGCTAGTGGTTGTAGGGGGCGGCGATTTATAGCCTAGGGAGCAGCCCGACATGATAAGACATAAATGCCCTTCAATGATATGACCGTTAGGTGGATAGATATTTTGGGACAGCTGGCGCATGGCACAACAACGGTCGGAATTTTGAGTAGTAGAATCCTCAGGGCTATCATGTTCCTCACTGTGTAGGCAATCTGCACCGGCGAATTCCTAACTCCTCAGTCAGGACAAATTCCTCAGAGACCAGAAGAACTTCGTCTCTGTCACTGAAGAATTGACTGATCTGTAAGAGATTTCCAATGGCTTCACTCGAAGGGATTGGTAGGTGTAGGATTTTGAGTTGAGCATCACATGGAAATTTTTCCTTAGTATTTCCTCGACCCCCTTTAACAGTACGGTGTTTCCTATGAATCAAGAAAGAGAAAATGAAACTACGAAAACAAAAGTATTCTCGCTTCATGTTCCTCGAAAGAATACCAAGTCTTCACGGACACACCAATTTCTTCACTTTCAACGTCTTCATGAAAGTCTTCAGAAATACCAAAATCTTCAGTCGAAGATGTTTATTTTTAGGGGTCGACTTTTCCTGTAAATATCAAACTCCTCATAGACTTATAGACCTGTGTACACTCACAAACGCATTAGTCCCTTAACCTATAAGTCTTCAATACACCAAAATCACTAAGGGGCACTAGATGCACTTACAAAGTGTCGTCCGTCCGTCCATCTGCCGCCCACATTAATGATACGCGGTTGCCAAGGTGGCTACTCCGGCGCCAGATGTCCGTCCCTCCGCCCGCCCACCATTGCTATATAAACTGCTGTGCCGGCCATAGCAGCAGTCATCCGCATCCGTTCCCTTTCTCCTGTCCACACCACTACTGCCCACCATGGCTTCCTCGCACTCCAGCGCTCTTCAGGACGGGAGGACGATGGACCAGAAGGAGATGGCAGCCATTGCTGCCGACCGGCTGGCCGGCAGGCAGCCGGAGGATGACGACGTCCCAATGGAGAACATGGTAGTCGATGATCCGGCGCCGACCCCCTCCTCCGCGCCATCCTCGCCGGTGCATTGCACCATGACCGTCGGCGAGGCCCGTGCCCAATATATGGACTGTGTGAGGCAGATGCGTCAGGAGCAGTTCCGGGAGGCGCAGGCCGATGCCACCTACAACCACCATCTCCTCCAGGAGCACCTGCAGGCGGAGGAGCAGATCGCCGCGGAGCGGGCGGAGCAGGAGGCACTGCTCGACTTGTACCGCTCCGCCCGCAAGGGCCGCCTCGAGCGCTAGAGGTACCGCATGCGGGTGACGGAGGCTGCGGCCGCCTACAAAGGGGCTAGAAAAGAGGCTAGCAAAAAGGAACAGAAGGAGTACAAAGAGTTTGAGCAGCTTTTTAGCGTTTCTGTACATTACAATCAAACACACATGCCTGGCAATTCATAGAGAACATTCAGAACAATCGATGATTATGCATCTCAGTGACTCACATGTCAGAGGCAATATTTACTTCACAACTAAAGAATAAAGAAAAAAATGATCGACGCTGCTGACAGCAAACTGCGTCCCATTCGAAAATATCAAATGCATGTCTTGCTAAAATCAGTGAGCAAAATTTGACAAGGTTGTCCCATTCCAAAATATCAAATGCCTACGATTGTGGAATGGGTAGAGTTTGCCATCAGTTCGGACATTGACATGGCAGCTCGTGCTAAATAAACTAGCTGTTCTTTTTGTGCTGTTCCACCAAAATCAACAAATTCGCGCGTAGCTTGTATGATTTCGCCCTTATATGTTGCAACGCTTTGAACTTATTGGCACATCCTTTCTTGTGGTGGAAATGAATGATTCGAAATATTCATGAACATTTTGTGCAGTCCCCATTGAAATCAAGCTGAGCACCCCTGTTTGCACAAATACAAAAAAGTGATTAGTATAGAGCAAACTGTACTATGAATTGACAGTTTCAACAGGAACATACATGGTCCATGTAGAGCACACTTTTAGAAAAATGGAACTCACCAGAAAGAATCCTAGAACAACATTGTACTCGCGCTTCACAGCAAAAAAATGGTGATTTTGTCAGTCCTTCTGAGCTAAAGTTAGTTTGCTTGTGGGAAGTAATGTAACCACCCTTCAACTGCTCCTTCTGATGATAAGATAGACATGGCTTCTTCATCCTGGCATAATCGGAAGTAGTCACTTCACGTACTCCATATTCTTCTTCAGAGGAAGATGATCATGTTGTGCAAAGACAAGAGGACTACTAAATGCTAGCATCACTGTTTGCTCGAAAAAAGGAAAGGAACTATTTATAACAGCACAGATGAAGCACTTCTCAAGGACAATACCACTTTTTCATGACAGTATCTAAATAGTAGCACAAGACCAATAGATATGACAAAGCTCAATCATATGGATGAAATTAGTGGACGAGTACCAACCTTTTTGAGGAGGCTTATTGTGTAGAGCATACAGATGAAGCAATTCTCTTAAACCATCTGTTGCTATCTACGGTGGTGGCCATGCTTACTATATACTCCTCGATTAGTTTAATGTTTCCAACATCTTCTTGTGCAGTTCCACTAAAATATATGGTATCTTCAAAGAAGATCCCTGTTTGCACAAGTAGAGATAATTACATATTACATTAAGAGTGGCATCAAATTAGTGGCAAAACAATTGCTCATTCCAGCCATAGCAATAAATTAAGATGCAAAACTATATCATTACTTGTGTCATCACAGTTCTAGTGCTTCATTACAGCACCAGGAGTTGATTTTTGTTTTTCTTCCCCTTGTTCTTCCCCTTCATCACTTGGTTCAATAACAAACAAGCTTCGCCTTCAATGTAAGATTTGGCAAGTCAATTAGGGAGCACAAGTATAGTAATAAACTTAATTTTCTGATGAAAGTGGCAAAATACAGGCCAGCAGTTGTGAAATATCCTTATCTTACCTCAATGGGATATTACGGTGCACATACAGATTGGAAGTCTTGTCTCCATTTGTGTAGTTCACTAAAATCAAGCAACATTATCATACAAGTAGCACAACATATAATGCACACTGCAGAATCATGTGAAAGAAGGCTAGTACTGACCTCTCATGATGCGGAATTCAAACAACTCACAAGAAGAAGATCTAAACCAAATTCGCCTTAACGGATAGTAAGTAAGATCTCCTCTTGTGCAGTTCCACTAAGATCAAGCAATCAAGCAACATTGTCGGTGTGACATTTTGGTTGAACTGCACAAAACACTCTTAAAACAGAAGTGTTTTGTGCAGTGCAACAAAAGGTCACAATGGCAACAAGGTGAAGCAGATAACCCTGTTTACACAGAGGTGCAAAGGAAACAATTAGTGGTCAATAATGGTGGATCACACAGAAGCCAACAAAAAGAAGCATCTACCTTATCTAAATGGGAAAGAAAGCAAGACAGTAGCATTTCTCAAATGGTGGCATTGATTAATATTAACATAGAGATTATATTAACAATAAAATTTGTTGAACATGTAATTTGCTTTTAACTGTGGCATTGCATCAATTTTCCAGCGGCATTATTAGAGGGTGTTTGTTTACAGGGACATTTTGGTGTAGGGACTAAAAATACTCCATGTCAGTCCCATGTAAACCAAAGAGGAGGGACTTTTAGGGACTAAAAGTGGGCATTTGGGACTAAAGAAAGAAGACCCCAAGGGAGTCTCTTTGGGACTTTTTCCAACAGTTGCCCCAGCCACGCATCGCACCTTGTCTCTATTAGTTCATTACTAGGGGTAACATGGTCTTTTAGCATGTCATTTAATAACCTCTAGTCCATGTTTAGTCCCTGGAACCCAGCAGGTAGGGACTAGGGAGTTTTTAACCAAACAGGGCCTTAGATTAACAACAACTAATGAGTTGCACGGGACAGTGGATGCACCAGCACCATGTGCATCTACCGATGTACTGTGGTCATGCACAGTCTGTTGCAACAAAGAACAAACAACCAAGGAGCATATTTGTGTTGGTCCCAGTTTTGCTATCTTTAGACGCCTTTCCCTATGTGAGTGCAGCAAATCTAGTCCTGCTCAAACTCTACAGCCTTGTCCCTTCCTTTCCTTTTTGAACTAGTACTTTCGCCCCTTCCTTTCCTCTTTGAACCACGTCCTAGATTTATGCGATACAACTTTCCCCACTACTTTCCTCCATTCCTTTCCTCTTTGAACCACGTCCTAGATTAATGCTATACAACTTTCCCCCTTCATTTCCTCTTTGAAACATGTCCTAGATTCATGCTATATACAACTTTTCCCACTACTTTCCCCCACTCCTTTCCTCTTTGAACCACATCCTAGATTCATGGTATACATGCAGCTAGAGCAATGCATGTGGAGTAAGTAAATTATACCTTAAGGTTCTTGGGGCGTGGTTCAGTGGGTGACGGGACGGCGGCGAAGAAGAAGGGGTCGGAGGCCCTCCCGCGCCGCTGCTGGGTGGAAAGTGAATAGCTGCGCCGGTAGTCCCTCGCTGACGGCGACAGCGTTAAGCCTCCTTCCCTTCCCGATGGACGGATCCTGCCAGCTCTTTGAGCAGCAGTGAGGGGAGAGAGAGGCCAACGAAGTCTTGTTTAGATCTGGAGAGGGTGAGAGAGTGTGAAGAGAGCAACTACAAGCACTGAGGCTCCAGCGGGAGAGGGCGAGAGAGTGTGAAGAGAGCAACTACAAGCGTTGAGGCTCCAGCTTGTATATATATACTAGAGAGAGAGTGTGAAGCGTGCAAACCCTAGAAAACATTTTGACCAGTCAAAGAATCCTCCTGGCACAAATTATGCTCAAGTGTAGTTATCGAACCCGAGACCTCAAGTTTGATGAGCGAACAGGCTAACCAGCTACACAACCCTCCCATTATGTTCAACGAGAGGGAAATAACCTTTTATACATTCCTGCATTCGTGTGACAAGCATGCCGTGTTTTTGTGTGTGTGTGTGGGAGTCATTGGGATTTCAATCATAATCGTGTCATGTGGCATTGGTGGTAAGACTATCCACAGTGGTGCAGAAATAATGCAGCCTTAGTCACCTTACCTCTCTCCACGTAGTACGTTGGGTCCCACCAGTCAGAGGGTGAAACAAACCAATTAATAAGAAAAATTAAAAGCGCTAGCGGTGTATCTTACCTCACACATCTCGCTACTGCTCGGGAACACTGTCCAATTGATCCCTCTGTTCGCTCACGTACTATTTTAAGTGAATCCTTATTATAACATGGACACAACTTTTGGGCACTTGTATTCGACTTAAGTCAGTGTGCCACCGTATCTCGTATACTTACTACTCCCTCCGTCTAGGTGTAATAAGTCACGTTAGAAGGTGCAACGGGACCAAGGTGTGTGTGTGTGTGTGTGTGTGTGTGTGTTTAACACCATGTGTGTGTTAGAGAGCGCGACAGATCGACCTACTCCTATAGAGAGATGTTGTGTAGTGCACGATTTTAGCTGCGAGAGTCGGTGCATCCTCTCGTTTCCGGGCGTGTCCGGTAGGGACATGCAGACAGCTGCCACGCCCGCTCCTGACCAGCCTGGCCCACCCAAAGCCCCTCCATCGCCCGCGCGCGCTTCCCGCCCAAAACGGTCAGCACCGCTCCAAAGAATCGGTGTTGCATTCATGCCCGGGCAGAGCGGACGCAACCTCTCACTGGCGCAAGAGTGATGGTTGCTTCGTCCATCCAACTTACTGCTGGGTCTATGTGATTTGACGGCTCATTGGTCTTTATTACTGAGGTGGTAGGACTGCTGGATGTCCCACGCTTTCGGCGAAAGGAGGTATACTACTACTACTAGATTACAATTTTCTCTATTCTTACAGCAGAGGCGTGCAAGAGCAGTGAAAACACACAGGCTCAGTGATTACATGGCCCACCTCACACTATCACCGTGCGACACCTAACTCTTTACATAGTACTCCCTCTGTTCCTAAATATTACTAGATGACTCCCCACGCGTTGGCGCGGAACAGCGGTATATCTCTCTGCGCAAAATTATCGATTTCATAGAACAAAAAAACTCTATAACCGCATGACAAATGTGGTAGCCAAACTAAATAAACTCCCATCACCATTTAGATCATCCCACGTAAGGAAAAAAGATCAGCCAACACCTACTGCATGATGGGATTATATTTTTCTTTTTGACATGTTAATAGGACTTAAAAGCTCACTTACATGCATGCTACCGGTGCATGCTTGCATGCAGACATGTTGATGTGATTTAAAACCCACTCACATGCATGTGGCACGGTATTTCTGCATGCTTGCATGTGGCTTAGTGTGGAGCCTCTCAATGTCAAGATCAGACGGCTATTATGGACTGATTTACTTCATCTAACGGCTACATCAATTTTGATGACGTGGTTCAAGGAGAGGATAGAGAATTTCTAGTAGTGGGGGCTAGCTATTACTAGTAGATATATGTCTTTGTAGAGATTCCACTACATACGGAACAAAATGAATGAATCTACACTTAAAATGCATCTATATACATCCGCATGTGGTTCATGGTGAAATCTCTACAAAGACTTATATTTAGGAACGGAGGAAGTACTAGTATAGTACGTACTATAATTTATCAGCAAGATAAATTTGTATAATGCTATGAAGCTTCCAGCTTCTGTTACATGTATCTTGCGTCCAAGGTTGCCCGTTGCAACATTTCATCAAATACAAAGGAGACTAACATGCATGCTATTGCATCTCAATGATTGACAGATCATAGAAAATATGTACTCCCTCCGTTCCAAAATAAGTTTCTCGACTTTGTGCAAACTTTAGTACAAAGTTGTACTACTACTAAAGTTGACACTTATTTTGGAACAGAGGCAGCTAAAGAAAAAACGATTCATGCAGTCCCTAGCCCTTGAACCATGAACCCTGACCAGGCTTCAATTTGCTGGCAACGTTCGAGCTTCCTAATAAATGAAGTTTGCAACCTTTTGACCATCGGATCATTTTGTGCAGTTTCACCAAAACCGAGATGAGCATCCCTATGGCAAAGAAATTAAACAAGCGTGATTAGAATAAGATTACAGGGACTAGTTGATGAGACATAAACTCATCACAAATACAGTACGTAGAAGCCAGTAGAGGTATGTGCGGAGTAAAGAAGTAGAGAAATATCCACAAGGAGTGATGTGGGCAGCTGGAGCAGTGGTGCAAGCCGGCTGTAAAGGGAGTTGTACCTGAGGGACGTAGCTCAACCTTGAGGAGGGCGGCGGGAGGCGGCAACTGCCCACGTCGCGGCAGTGAGCAAGGGACGAAGGCAACCTCACCGGCTTTGTGAGAGAGAACAACGGGGACCCCTGATCAGGACGTGCCGACAGTGGGTTTTCGCCGTTGGCGACGGCCACCGCATCTACACTAAGCATCCACCCTTCCCCAAGCGGACGTGATCTGCCGGGATGTTAGAGATGTGGCCACAGTCGTTTTGTGCGAGAGAGTGTGAAGAGAGCAACCCCAGCAAGCAACCATGTAGGCTAGCCTGTCCTGACTATGTATATAGTGGAGTGGTTTCCTTTTCTCTCCATATGAACCTATCATATTGCGTACGTGCCACTGAAGAAAAAAAACTTTATTTATAAATGACGCGGCACCTACTACTCGTTCTCCTATAACCTTGCGCTTGGCATCTCCAAAATATTAACCTTGCGACTGGCTCTTCGCCTCTTCGGGAAGTCAAGCAATAATGGTAGTGCAGTATATATCGTTCTGGCTATATGAGACCGAATGAATTGCCGCACGTCCACCACATGGGCGAGGGTCGAGGGGCGAGGGAGAGTGCTACATATGGAGCAAAATGAGTGAATCTACACTCTAAAATACGTCTATATACATCAGTGTTTGGAGTATGTACTAGTAGTTCATATTGAAATCTACTAAAGGACATGGGAGAGGGAGCGGGCGTAAGGCGTAGGGGCTGTTTGGTTCCCAGCCACACCTTGCCACACTTTGCCACACCTAACCTTAGGCAAGTCTGACCAAGTTAGGTAGGTGTTTGGTTCTAGCCACACCTAAGACAAGGATTTTTTTTATGAGCAGTGAACCCCACATGTCATGGACACAAAAAGTGTGGCAAGATTCCCTTAGGCAAGCCAAAGTGTGGCTAATAATTTGAGCAACTCAACTAAGGCAAGTGTGGCAAGTGTGGCAATATATGGCAAAGATAGTCACAATCCAAACAGCCCTGTAGTAAGCAAGCTTCACCTCATCCTACGAGCCACCGCACCCGTGGGCGGGGGAGATGGCGTACTAAGCAAGCTTCTCCTCGTTCTGCGAGTTGACGGGACACATCAAAAGTACTCTAGTGTATAGAGCCTTGCCTCTAAGGTAGGCCCCACATGGTTTGCCTCTTTTTTTAACATAACACGTCAAGTCGCAATTTGTTTGTTCACCCATGGTAGACGATCCTCCCTCCACCAAGTGGACAACCAGTACACGTGCCAAATTACCATGTGGGCTGCCTTTTTTGTACAGAAATGAGCTCCACCGTGTACCCGCGCAGGTGTGGTTGGGAAAGAGACGGGAGTATGTGCGCCGTGCATGCACCTCTTCTCTTCGTGCACGTCCCCCACCTACGTGGGTGTCTGTGAGAGATACAAACCGCGTTCGTGAGTGTTTTATGTTTTGGGGTGGGGGGTTGATTTCGTGAATTATTTGTGGGAATATGTTTCGATGACATCTCAAACAAAATTTTGAATGCAATGTGTGTGAAATGGAGGCCTATCCATATTATACATAGAGGGTCGGGCAATCCATGAGAAGAGAGGGAGGGGTCATAGCTATCGATAGAGTCGAAGACAGGATCAAGTGGGTGGGTGCGAGATTGATGAAGAGAGCCATCGAAATTGTGTGTGTGTACAAGTAAAAGATATAGGGCGACTGGCCTACCGGAACGTTAGAGGGCACACGTCAAGTTTGTGTGTGGCAGGGAGACATGACTAGAGCGCTCGATGTATCAGTGTGTGGGGGGGAGGGGGTGGTGGGAGGGGTAGGCAGAGGCCTAACTATAGAGGTAGAACGACTCGTATATGTGTTGAGAAGGAGAGACCCAGCTATGTCTTCAGGGAGATCGGTCTACATCCATACATAACTGAAGGACGGGAAATATGATGGGAGAGAGGGAGAGGAGAGAGAGAGGGAGGGAGAGGGAGGAAGAGGGGTAGAGTGCTGGATGGGTGATGGAGTTGCTTCTCGAAGATGGTGGGAGAGCCCTACTAGACAAACTGAGGGTGGAACTGCAATGTTATCAATAAGAGTGGGGATGTGTTTCTGTGTGTGCATGTGCGTGATAGATTTGTCGGGACGCATCCATGGATGATGAAGGGGAACCATGTGTTTGGTAAGCAAACCTAACTAGATCGGTAGATCAATTGTTGTTTGTCGGAGGAAGGGAGAGACACAACTAATGAGGTAGATCGATTGACGTGTGGGTAAAAACGAGTTATAAGGACCAAGCTAGCTATATGCATAGCGAGAGATCAGTCAGTGTACGTCCATTTGGTAGAGGCAAATAAGGCCCAACGAGACGGATAGACAGAGAGAATGGAGCTAGGAGGTGGTGCAAGAGGCCCAACTACTAGCTAGATAGGGGGAGGAGTGTGCAGTTGTGAGAGCGATGAAAAGAGGGGCGAGAGTTTACACGTGTGTATGACCGTATGAGAGACACGAGGCAAGGACACATAAAGGAGGAGATTGAAGGTGTGTTTGAATGTTGTAGGCAGGCATCGCTAGAGAGGTTTATCGATCGGTGTGTGTCGGAAATGATTTGTGGGGACTCTGGGAGAACGACCTAAAGAAAAAAAAATGAATGTGCCCGATGGATAGAATGCCGAGGGAGGGGGAGGGCGAGGAGGGCGTGTGCATGCACGAGAGAAAGTTAGTAGTAGCTACAAAGGTTAGAGGATTGTGTGGGTGTAAGAGACTAACAAAGACCATAATTTGATATGAAAGCGGATTCATATATTTGAATAGGAGATCATAGTGTTTTAAACATTGCATGCATGAATATGGCGGTGATACACGTGTTGTGCACATGTTATACCATAATGTGATAATGCATGGCGTTTGCAACTCACAGCTAAATGCCGAACAATCTAAACCATACTATACATCAAACAATCTCACATTTTATTTGAATTTGTGATAATGTGTGGCGTTTGCAGCTTAAAACTAAATATCGAAATATCTAAGCAATACTATATATCGAACATTCTCACATTTTATTTGAATTTGTGGTAATGTGTGGTGTTTGCAACTGGAATCTAAATACTTGTAGGCGTAGGGGCGGGGCACCATACATAATGTGATAAACACATTATACATATGAGACATGGTTTAGATTATGAAGATCTAGCTAGAGCTAGAAATATAATGTGATTTGAAATCAAAATAAAGTGGATTCAAAAAATCTAGTTCGAGTTCATATAGTACACATAGTTCATATGTAACTCCAGACTAATCATGTGGTGTGCTGTGAAGATAATACACAAACGATAGTTTAACTTGACAATAATGATGATTGTAGATCATATTAAAACAGAGAAACGAATTCAAATGCTTTGACTTCACAACAATCATTATTGTAGATCTTATTCAAATAGAGGAACAAATTCAAATTTAGTTCATATTGAAGCGGTAGTATATACGTTTGGAATGCACCAAAACGTCCATTTGAGTAGTAGGTTGCATGCATTATACACGTAGTGAAATATTTTAATTGAACATAACATGAATTCAAAGTTTTGAATGACATTTGTAGGGCGCATTGATTTGGTACAGTACACATTAGGCTTGTCCGGAAATTTCAACATGCGCCTTGTTAGCCCGAAATATTTAAGATATATCTTTGTCTCGTTGTGCTCCGACAACTCCCTCCATCTCAACCCGCGCCTTGCTATTCCGAAATTAAAACGCGCGCGAAAACTCCCACCTCCTGTGAAATCCCAACACGCAAAATGCCCGTGGTACCCCTGAACAGAAAGAACCGCCTCAAATCGGTGGGGGTACTTTCGTAACTTACCCCACATTTCGGATAAGCGCGTCTCTACGCCATGGTTCCCCACTGCCATCCCATCCGCCCCCCCATTCATACACCGAGGCCGCGAAAACCCGCAACGAAACCCCACACCCTTCTCCGTCCGCCACCCAGCCGGAGCCTCTTCCCCGACGACGTCGTCCACAGCAACACCTTGACGTCCCTCATCCACCGTACCGGATGAGGATCCTCGTCGATCTCATCGTCCCGCCGATTCAGCCACCCCATCCTCCACCTCCAAGGAGCTTCCCCGATGTTCCCCTCGTCTTTCACGCCACCTCCATTCCCACACCGCCGTCTTCACCTGCACCACCGGAAGAGAATCATCATCACCGTTTCCTTGGATGAAGCTGCGGCCGAATCGGCGCCACCAAAGAGGTTGTACACTAATCGCCACATTTTCTTCTTAATTCGATCTCACGGTGCTGCCGGCGCTCGGTCCCGAGCCGACACGGCGCGGCTCCATCCACGGCGGCATCGCCGGCCACTTCCTCCACGGCGTCGCTCCCTCGGCGGCGACGTCCACATCAGTAGGACCTGTTGCTGCTTTAGCTCTCGCTCGCGCTGCTGCTCTGCTCTTGCTCTCGGTCCCCTGCCTGGTCTGCTCTTGCTATTGCTCTTGCTCATGCTGCTGCTCTCGCTCTTGCTCTTGCTTGCGATGCTGCTTCGATTTACCTACACTTCACTCCGATGCCGCCGGGGTGAAGGAAGAACTAGTTGCAACGGGGAGGGGGGCTTGCCGGAGAGGTACCCCACTATCTATCTTAGGGTTCAGGATGGGGGCGGTGGTCGCCGGCGGTGGCGGGGCGTTGGCGTGGCGGTGGCGTGGGGATCGCCGGAGAAAAAGATCAGCACGGGGGGGCCTAGAGGGATGGCGGGGGCGGCGGCGGACCGGCGGTGGGGAGTGTTTTCGGGGCGGGCGGGGCGGCGCACCGCCGGCCGCGGGCGGTGGGGGGCTGCTGTTTGGCCGACTCAGGGGGTGGAGGTTGAAGATGAACCGCATGCCCTTGATTTCGTATCCAACGGCTGCAAAATCGACTGACCAGAGATGAAAAATTCAGTCGACCGACATGTAGCCTCACCTTGCTAGTGCGTTCAGTTTCGACAGCAAAATTCAGTTTCGACAGCAAAATTGAGTTTCGACAGTTAAGTTTAGTTTCGACAGTTAAGTTCAGTTTCGGAAGTTAAATTCAGTTTCAACAGTTAAGTTCAGAGATGAGCGGTTGATGTATTTTACATCTAGCACTTTGTGTTTATGTATTTTACGTCATGTATTGGAGATGCTATTAGAATTCCACTCAGGTTAACGTTGTTCGTTGTCTCTCTTGTCTTGCTTCAGCCTCGGCGTCGTACAACTCACCGGAGCTGCTCCAACGACAAAACCCTCCATCACAGCGGAGCAGTACCTCGGGCTCCATCAGCCGGAGCATCCTCACCGGCCAACCCAATCGCTGAGATCGACATGGCTTCGCCAAAGAGGTTGTACACTTGTTGCATCTCTTTTTTACTCTACATGTTATATATATTGTCCACTAAGCACACGGATTTGTTCCTTTAGTGTCTCCTTGAAAGAAAGAATGTAGGAATTTTAATTTTTACTTGTCCTCCTTTTCAAATTCCTATTCATGAAGCACAAGACTAAGAGATAGTAGCATAATAGCATTATAACCGTACATTTTCTTGTGGTTTGACTTAATCTCACCATGCTTCTTTGCATCATGTGATCTTCAAATTGTTGTGAATCAAACACCCAGATTGGCAAAAATCATGTGTTTTTAAATTCTCTGTTTTGCACATGCATTCCTATCCTATTCCTGTCTATTTCCTATCCCTGCATTGTTGGAATCCTCCAACTCAAACGAGCCCTTACATAATTACTTCTCTTACAGATAGTTGTCAAAGAAAACCTTGCGTGGTTTGTCCCGTTCCTGCTGCGTCGTCGTCCACCCCAGCTCAGCTGCTCCAATGACAGAAGGGTCCAGCACAGCAGGGATCCGGCCTCCAGACTATCTTTCGCCGCCTTAGATCTTCTTCCCCGCCGCTGGCAGCCATGAAAACTGCACTACCATCATCAACCGAGCAGATGACCTCGAGGACTACACGGGTCCGCAAGAGAGGTCGCACTCTTTCGTGTCTTCTTACGTTATGCATCGCTTAATATTACATGCTACTTTATCGTCATGTTCACCGATTAGACTCTGAGTCAGCTCCAAACTCATGGTCAAACTTGAGTTTTTAAATGGTTGTGGGGTACATATCGGGGCCGCCATCAATAGTATCTATCTACTATCTGGTTAATCTCCGGTGTCTACTATGAGTTTCATGTTGGGTGGGAAACAAACAGTAAAGAAGCCATTATATGTATTTTTTAACTGAAGCCCTTATCTGCCTGCTATTATTGGTTTTGGGTCTATCCACAGGTTGCTACCATCACTCTGGATTTCTGCATGCACTCCATACATAATCTCACTATAGTTTATTCCTATGCATGACAGTTATTGTAAACAATGGAACTGAACATGTAGAGCAAAAGAGACAAGCCTTGTGTGGCAATAAAATTTCATGCAGACGTCGCTCCATGGTAGGCGCAAAGGCAGCCCCCCTCCATGCATTTCGGATTGTAATCGAGAGGAAGATATCTGTTCTGAGGGGGATTCAGAAGGAGAAGACAACTCCTATTTACCCCCTGAGGTCTTCGCTCTACCTTGGCATGCTGATGTTGGTTATATCATGCATATGGTGTCTTGCATTGCTTACTTTATACATCAAATATGTCATCTGCTTAGTTTAGACATCCTTTGTGCGAATGCCATCTGTTTAGTTTATTCATCGTTTATGTGAATTATGCAATGCCATCTTGTTTAGCCAGGCATCATATATGTGAATTTTTCAATGCCATCCTGCTTAGCCAGTCATCTTATATGTAAATTATATTAGGCCATCCTTTTTTTCATTACATATTACATTTGTCAAAAATGTTATTACATTCAACTGCTCTTCGTGTGCATCAGCCATTTGACACGGTGATGGCAAATTCTGGAGTGAAAACAAGGTCTTCAGAGCAGACTATGCTATGTGACGAAGCGCATATCTCGCTGGTTACGGATAGCTCCTCAGAGGAGCATTCAGAGACAGATGACCAGTCCTATCTCCCCCCCCCCCGAGGTGTATGCTCTAACTTGGCAGGGTTGTGTTGCTCATATCGTTCGTATGGTTTCTCGCATTGCTATGTCATTTGATTAGTTTAGACATGCTTTGTGTGAATGCCACCTGTTCAGTGTCTAATTACCATATATGTGAATTATACATTGCCATCTTGTTGCAAGACATTATATATGTGAATTATACAATGATATCTTGTTGCAAAGGCATTATATATGTGAATTATGCAATGCCATGTTGTTTAGCCAATCATCATGTATGTGAATTATATCATGCTATCATTTTTTGTATTACGTGTTCCATTTCTCGACAACGCTTGTATATTCAACTACTCTTCCTGTGCATCAGCCATTTGAAGCGGTGATGGAAGTATCTAGAGTGAAAACAAGGTATTCAGAGCATACAATGCTACCTGCTGAAGCAGACATCTTGCTGGTTACAGAGAGCTCCTCAGAGGAGGATTCAGAGACTGATGACCAGTCCTATTTTCCTCCTGAGGTCTATGCTCAAACTTGGGAGGGTTATATTACCCATGGCATGCATGTTGTCTTGCATTGCTTAGTTTTACATCATATATGGATTGCCATCTGCTTACTTGCTTACTATATAAATCATATATTTGAATTATATCATGCCATCATGTTTACATAGTACATACACATCATCTATCTGAATTATGGCATGGCAACCCATTTAATAAAGACATCATATAGTTATATCATCTCATCCTGTTTAGTGTTTATAGTCATCATATTTTGAATTATGGCATTCTATCTGTGAATGTATGTGAATTCTGGCATGCCAACCTATTTAATAAACACATTATATAGTTATGTCATGTCATCCTGTTTACATAGTCTCATATTTTGTACTATGTCTTTCCATCTTTTTTAGTTAGCCATCATAATGTGAAATTGTGTCATGCTATCCTGTTTAGTTAGCCATCATATATGTGAAATTGTGTCATGCTATCATGTTTGGTTAGACAACATAAATATGAATTATTTCATGCCCTCTTTTATTCCCCACTATCCATTGCACCTATCTATCATACAATGTCTATACTTTCAATTAATTTTCTTGTTTATCAGCCATTTGAATTGGAGAGCGTGATGGCGGTATCTAAGGGAGTAAAAACACGATCTTCAGAAAAGATAGTGCTACCAGTTGATGCAGATAGAACCACGGTTGTACTTGCCCAAGGACCAGATCCACCACACATAACCCAGACTCTCGTAGATTGTACCCCTACCCAGTTGGACAGAGAACCAGCTACACCCCTTCTAACCCCAACCCCGGCAGATAGTAACCTTGTTCTAGTTGACAAAGCACCGTCTCCACCACAGAGCACCCAAACACGAGCAATTAGTAAGGGAACTGCAGAGCCCAAAGCACGAGGACCACCACTCCGAATCCCAACTCAATGCGTAAACGAGAAGAAGATTTGTTCTCAGGTCAGGTTCTGTAGCTATGGTTCATACTCCTTTGCTCTTGCATGATTATATTTACTCATACCAACTATTTTCAAATTTGAAATATGGAATTGAAACTCCAATGGCGCAACAGGTCTGTTTTAAACCTGTTTCTTTAACTGGTTTGCTGTTGTAACCTGCTCTATGTTGATTTCAGTTTCAAATGAATAAACAGTTATGTTCTCATGTCATGCACATTACAAGTGTTGTTATTGCTCTATAGTTACCCACACTTATATTCTGTCTATTCTGCTTTGTCTAGAACAAATATTATTTGAACTGTGTCTCTATCTTGATTTGGCAACAAAAACTAGAATGATATAGACCATAAAGTGACCCTGGTACATAGATATATGTTTGTTTCATGCTGTTATCCTGTCCACTTTACTACTGAACTCATTTACCAAAATGAGTTTCATATACAACATGGTAAACATGTGATGTGTCTGCTTGTTTCTCTTTTAAAATGCGGACAAAATATTGGAGAATAGTGTTGCGTTATCCAATGGTAAAGGAAGTAATGCAGATAAGGTTCAAGATAGTGAGACATCCCTGTTGGTCTCCAAGAAAGCAGATAAAAACTATCTTGACGACAGTGAGGGAACCCAAAAGTCATGTCTTGATGTAGTGTTCGAGTTACTGGCCACTACTGCTGGCACAAGCTCTTCGAACTCGCTGCCTGAATTAGTTTGTCTTCTTAAGTCTCAACTTCAAGTTGAAAGACATCGATCAGATGTGCTGCGATAGGAAGCTGAAGGACTGAGGAAGTCCCTGCAGAATTCAGATGCATATTTTCTGGTGCAACAGCAAGCGCTGGAGGATTTAAGCGCCAAACAAGAGAAAGTTAATAAGCTTGCTAAGCCTCTTGCCAGCATTATGGGTACCCAGTATATTGTTTCTTGAGATCTTCTGAAGTGGTTTTAGTTCTGGATTTGTTTTGCTGTGGCGTTTATTTGCGCTGGTCTCCAACTTTGACAACCAGTGTATATGATATGCTGCTTTGTTCCCTATTAATGCACTGGTGGCGAACTTTGATGCCCAGTGGATGTAATATGTGTAATAGCCATGATAGCCTAGCGTTAGTTGCTTGCTTATTTATTTCCTTGTTGTCTTGTTTATTTGTTTGCTTGGTCATTGCAGTTATTTTTCCGCGGTTAGCTAGTGGCTGCAATAACCTATTTTTTAAAACTAGGCCATAATAACCATGGGCTAATATTTACTGTAGTGACACTGGGCCTTCTACTGGCCATAGAAACACTGGGCCTTCTACGGGCCGTAGAAACAATGGGCCTTCTACGGGCCGTAGAAACAATGGGCCTTCTGCGGGCTGTATTATCAATGGGCCTTATACGGGCCGTATAATCGATTGGCCAAACATGGGCCAAACAAACCACATTATGGCCGTAAACGGGCTAGAGTTGGAATCGTCCGTTCATGGGCCGACCATGATGGGCCATCGTTAATAGGCCATATTTGATGACGCTATGAAATCGGCCCAACATATTAACGGACCACAAACGGGCCGACTGTAACCACGGGCTGAATTTGGCCCACAAGCAGAAAATGACAGTAACGGGCCGTAAGTAAACGAATGCTGGAAATGAGCCCAAGAACAAATGGGCCCTAAGAAGGCCGAAAGATAACATGGGCTAGAAACGGCCCAACGGAATAACGGGTCGTTAATGGGTATAAAGTGATACACTATTCATTACGGGCCAGTTTCACCACGGGCCGTTAATGGGTGTAAAGTGATACATTGTTCATTACGGGCCAGTTTCACCACGGGCCGTTAGTAGGCCAAGAGTTACATAGGGCCTCATATGGGTCGAAAGACGTCATGGGCCATACATGGGCCAGAAGTGAAAACGGGCTGGAATCATATTGGATGGCCCAGATGACACTACTGGGCCTAATTCGGATAGGGCGTAACGGGCCTTGGGTTAGCAGGCTGTAAATGGGCTATATTCGAACAGGCCGTTAACAGGCTTTCCATGGGCCAGCCCGCCAGCTTTTGACCAAGTCAAACGGGCCGGCCTTTTCACAGGAATGGGCCTCTGTTGGGCCGTGCCACGTGTCAACGTATCATAGGCGCCTTCTGTCCAATGAGTGGTTGACATCTGTCCCAACGATGAGCCGACACGTGTTTCCTCCAACCAATGATGATTTTACACGTGGAAAATCCTCATTGGTCGGGGCTATTAACGGGTTATCGGATCCAAAACTCGACCCGATAGCTTAATGATGTTCCGTTACGGTGGATGCCACGTGTCGGTCACCCTTGACGAAAGCACTTCTGTGACGCGCGATTTATCGTCATGGAAGTGGACACTTCCGTGATGATAATTTTGGTAATGTCATGGAACACTTCTACGACAGCACAGGTATGACTATCTTGATTCTGTCATAAATTTGTCATGGATGTACATGCATGACAGAAAAAGCGACCTACTGTGACAAACATGTATCATCACGGAAGTGTATTTTTTTGTAGTGAAAGATCTAGCAAGACAACCGGCCCCCGCACGATTGGCACTCTATCTCGCGACTCGAGGTTTGGTAGGTGATTGGCGGGGATCATTAATCAGACACGGTTCTATATTGGAAACCGTCAGCTATTATGTTCACACACAGATTTGCTGCGGGAATTGTGTGTAATCCAAACTATAGTACTCATAAATTCCGGCGACCGGCGTGTGTACTGTCCCCGTCGATCGAGATTCCGGCCGCCAATAAATACTACCTTGCTCACATCGTCCCGCCTGCATTCTCATCTACATCCTCCCCTCGCTCGCCCTCTCTCTCTCAAATCTCTGCCATGGCGCCGCTGGTCTGCCCACGCACCGACGAGGAGTCGCCATCCCCCAAGGACGCTCACTCGATTAGCAGCGACGAGGACCCCTACGCGCCGCCTGACAAGGTTGTGCCGGACCCCCCAACTTTGGATTGGTTTTAGGGCCAGTACAATCTTTGTCTGTGGAAGTCACTGCCGCCGGCTGAGAAAGCCAGGCAAGTGGCGTTCAAGAAGGATATGGCGGAGGAGGAAGCCAGGTACCAGGCGACCTGTGATGCCCGTGATGTCGCCAGGAAAAAGGAGGCAGCGAAGCTTTGGGGGCAGGCGCGTCATTGTGCCGAGGAGGTGTACAAAGACGAGTACTTCGTGAGGAAGGTCATAGGCATTGGGTGCCTCGTTGCTGCGTGGAGGTGGGCCGATATGCTCCAGCGTGCCGCCGACGAGGAGCTCCGGTGGGCACCCAACGAAATGGCAAGATCGGCCGCGTGCGTCCGCCAGCAAGAGGCAGATCGATACGTCAAGCGTTGCGAGGCGGAGGAGTCGAAGTACTGCCTCCGCACTGGGAAGACGCCGCGCACAAGGGAGCTGCTAGCGAGGGGCTGCCGGAATACTGGCCCCAGCGGGGATTATTAGTTTCAGTATTGTTCGTTTTCAATTTTATGCATTGTACCTAGTAGTTAAGTATCATCACGTATATGTCATTGTAGTGATGATCTAATTTTCTATCTATTTTTGTATACTAATTTGAATCTAGTTGTTATCATCCACATATATAGAATGGAAAGCGTATATACACACATTGAAACAGAACATATAAGAATGGAAAACAGAGTACACACATTGAAACAGAGCAATAAACAGAGCAATACTATGATTGCTGTGAATACAATGCTATCCACGTCGAAACAACTTTTCAAAATAAAATGCATCCATGAGACCATGACCAGCAGCCCTTGCCTAGGGTAGCTCTTGCCTCTGCATGAACTCGTGCAGGCGTTCGTCCAAGTGGTCGAAACGCTCGCGGTACATCTGGAGCGCGATCTCGAGCTCCAAGTTGGCTATTTCATCAGAGATCACCAGCTCGAGGATGCGACGGCCATGTTCCTCTACTGCACCCAGGTGGACACCTTGGCCAAGGAGGCGGTCGAGCCTACGGACCAGTGCGTTGGCATCCAGCGGGCCGCGGACAAGGCGAACGGCGGCACCCATGCAAACGGCCCGGCGGAGGTCCGGTGCAAGTACGGCGTGGCCGGCATCTGGTGCAAGTACGGCGCTAAGGGCCTTTGCCCACTCCTGGCGAGGAATGGGGGTACTGACGGGACATGTACCCAGCTGCGACATCGTGTCGATAGCAGGCACGCACCGACGGGTCCGCTCTTGTTGTGCGGCGCGCCGCGCCTCTCGCTCTGCGGCGCTCCAGCGGTCTCGCCATGCGGCAAGCCGCAGCCTATGGGCGCGAACGTGCCTAGCTTGCTCTGCGGCACGCCATCGATCATGTTGTGCGGCGAGCTGCAGCCTGTCGGTGCTGACATGCCTATCTTGATCTGCGGCGCTCAAGTGCCATGCGCCAAAGGTCTGCTCAACCCTAGCGGTGACGCACATCACAGCGTCATCCATCGCGTTGCCGGGGAGCGCCTCGGCCTCGACGGGCCGTGGCGCCTGCTCGTTTTCCTCGTCGACGAGGTTGATGGTAGAGGCCGCGCTTGTCGCCTCCATGCATTGCGCGCCCCCTATGCGCAATATAGCAGGGTGGCGAGAAACAGGTGAGGAAATGGCGGGAAACGGTGGCGTGTTCATAAAACGCCATCGATTTATGGAAACTTAGCATCGAGCTAGCACAAGAAGTAGATGATGATCAGATGAACACGGACCACACTAGGGATCCCGTCGGTGATGAATTCATCAATCCCAAACGGTTGAATACTAGCAAGTGTTTGCCCACCGCACACACGGCCTATTCCATCACAAATAGGTCGGATGGATCAACTGTATGCCACGTATCGCACATTGTCAAAAAGTAATGCGGTAGACCTTCTTTAACATGTGTTAAAAATAAAAATAAATAAAAAACAAGGACCTTCTTTAACATGTGTTTAAAAAACAAGGACCTCTTCACATCCAGTCACCCATCTGATGGCAGCTCCAGCCTGAGCACACTTAACTTGATAGTTTTCTTACATGAGCTACTGGTGGAATAGCTAGTCCTTGCTGATAGGAATGCCTCTTCGCATCCTTATGGCGTATCCGGATGACCGCCCGTCCCACAATGGCCAATAGATGTTCTGTAGATAGAGCATATCACACATGTCTTATTAGAAGCAATCGTCTGCATTATTATCGGTCTTCACACATATTTCTGATTACAGACCTGTTTGCTGCGTATCACACACATCTTGTTATATTGAACCGTTTCTGTTCTCTTGCCTAATCACAAATAGTTCATCCGAGCGAACCGTATGTTATACATCACACACACCTTGATCAGGCTGTCCGTTTCTTTTGTGTTGCCTAATCACAAACAGTTCGTCCGAGTGAATCGTATGATGTACATCACACACACCTTCATCTGGCTGCCCGTTTCTTTTGTTCCTCCTCATCGCAAACAGTTAATTGAACTGAACCATATGCCCTTCATCGCACACGCAACTAAAATCTGAACCGTGTTTGATGCATCTATCATCGCAAACATTTTATACATTTCTGACGGTTTTCCTACAGCACCGTTTGTGGTCATTGCATCGCACACAGTTTCTCGAAGGGTCTCTGATCGTAGTGTCGCGTTAGCAGCATCCTGTAGTAGTGATAGCATATTATTATGCAATTGCAGGAACCATTCTAATATTTTGGTTTTAAACAATTTGGTCTTGCACATGTAGGTCCTGTTATTAAAGGTTGTGACCCACTATTCGACCCTTTTTGCATATGGGGAAATGAGTTGTCCATGAGTATCAATCAAATCAAGAAACTCAGAAAGATTGTTAGGATAAAGAAATTAGCGACAAAAACAACAAGATCTTTGTCTGCACAATGAATAAGACATCAGTTCACTACAAGATGGTACTAACTATTATACCTTGCCTTTTTTATTCCTTTGCCCCATTTCCAATATAGAGAAGATATTTATGCACATCCTTGTTTTTAAGCCTTTTGAAAGTAGTTCACTGATGATTACCTCTCAAACCACCTCTATGGTCAGGAGGCGAGGAAGGTTTTCATACAACACCCACGGTTCAATATTGAAGTGTTCCTGAAGAAGACGAAGGACGGGCGGTCAATCATCCACTGGCACTGGCCTAAAGTTGTAAAGACCTTCAACATGAATTAAGGCTCAATATTCGCCTTCCTCTTCAGCAGTTTTCCAAATGAGATGCATCGTCTATATACCGTCTATGATGCTAATTTCGAAAGGTTCAAAATGTTGCATGTGGAACTTGCTGCTGGTGCAGTTGTGTAATGGGGTAGCTGAGTGCTGAAGCTATATCATGTTGTACTCTGATGTATTTCAATTATGAAATTCCGCTTCCATAATATGGAAATGAAATATATTGTGTGTTTAATATGAAATTTCAATTAGATTAATAAATGGATTATAAATAATAAGGTAATTAGCCTGCTAATGGCGAATTAGCCTGCTAATCGGGTTTTGCTATTCCAAACGGTTGTTGAAAAAATACCATGGGCGATGACCTCAGGCAACGCACACAGTTTCTAGGAATAAACCGTGTTGGATCAATGAACAATCACACATGACTTTCTCTTGAAAACTATTTGCGTTAGGCCACCTTGCGCAAACGTTTACCACATAAAACCTGTGTGTGATGGACATCCTTTGCCACACAGTTTCTTCTACAGACCATGTGTGATACATTCAATAACACAAACGATTTAACAGGAAAAATTGTGTGTGATATACCTGTGAAAGGAAATGTTTTCCTTGGAGCGACTGTGTGGGATATACATACGAACGGATTATGATCCTACATGTAATTATTATGAGAGAGGAAAATATGGTGGTAGAAATTTTAATCGTTATGTTGAGATTGCTATTGTTTCTTTCCGTTTCCTTGCATATGCTAGTTTTTGCTTGCCTTGATAATTTGTTTGCCTATAAGATGCCTATGCATAGGAAGTATGTTAGATTTAGATGTGTTTGTCACATGTTTTATGATGCTCTCTTTGTGCTTCAATACTTGTCTTTCATGTGAGCATCATTGAAATCTTATGCCTAGCTATAAGGCTTTAAAGAAAAGCGCTTGTTGGGAGACAACCCAATTTTTTTCCTTGCTGTTATTCAATAAGTAATTCATCTAGCCTCTTTTTAGATGTGGTTTTATGCTTTTAATTAGTGTTTGTGCCAAGTAGAACCTTTGGGAAGACTTGGGGGAAGTTTTTCCAATCTTGCTGTAAAAAATAGAAACTTTAGCGCTCACGAGATTTGCTGCCATTTTTTACTGGAGAGTGCGATAAGGTTGATTCTTTTTGAAGATAATTAATAGAAAATGTCACACCCTAGCTAGTTTATGCATTAGAGTGTTGCATCATGTTTATTCTTTCATCAGAAACCTGAAATGGGGATGACAGAACCCCCAGTCCCCTCTGAAACCAATAAGGGTTTACTAAAAACTTTTTCAATGAAACTGAAATGCCCTTCTAAAATGCCCATCATTTTTGTCTTGGTTCAGAACCTCTGCCAAAAGTGATGCACATTTTCCTAGGCCATCTTAGGGTTTTTGAATTAAATCATAAATATTTGAATTTGGGCATTTAAAATTATATAAAATATTTAAATGCTCAAATATCTCCAAACTAAAATGTTTCATGTTGGAAATAATCCAACTATGGACCAGGAGTAGTTTGGTGATTTTAGGAGTTGCCTAAGTATTTTTAATAAATCAACAAAGTTGCAGAAGTATTAAAAAACAGAAAATAGATAGAAAATGGAAAAACTTACCTGACGCCAGCTCCCGGCCCACCTGCCGGCCCAGCCCAGCGCCGCTCCAGCGAGCTGCTTGCCGGCCAGGCAGGCAGGCAGGTGCCCGACGGCGACCGCAGCGCGCGCCACGCACCTGCTCGCTGCCTCGCCGCTCCCCTCGCCCGGTGACGTCGTGGATCGGCCTCCCTCTCTCCCCCAAACCCCCCAGACACCCCCTCTCCTCTCCAGCTCCTCCCCCTCGCGCTCCCCTGCCATGACCGACGCCACCATCGCCGTGCCTTCGTCGTAGCCGTGCTCCCCGCCGCCCGTGCGTCC
>NC_041384.1:472175618-472184342 GCF_002162155.2 Triticum dicoccoides
TCTGCATGA
The DNA here is from genome assembly GCF_002162155.2 of Triticum dicoccoides. Lineage (NCBI taxonomy): Eukaryota > Viridiplantae > Streptophyta > Magnoliopsida > Poales > Poaceae > Triticum > Triticum dicoccoides. The sequence continues at coordinate 472,175,628 of NC_041384.1, forward strand.
CCTGTCATTGCCACAGTAACTAGATGAAACCCACTAGCATGTGTAGGAGTTGATTGAGCCATATGTATGTGTTGTTCCTACCTTGCTATGCCTGCTATGCTTAGAGTCGTGTCAGGTCTGGTTCATCTGGGTGATGGGCTAGAGTGAAATGATTATGTCGGTAATGAGAGTGGTGTGGTGAACACGATTTGGTAAAGGTATCAATGAGAGGCCATGTAGGAGTACATGGTGGGTTGTTTCATTGAAGCCGACCTTAAGCACTGAGATCTGTATGTGTGATTTAAGAATCAGCTACTACCATGCATTGGGCCCGAAACCAATGGACCCTCTCGGCTTCTTATTCACCCTAGTTCTCCGTCCAGGAGTTGCAAGTAGTTTCTGGTGTTTGTAGCCTACTAGAGGCCGTGGACAGCGCTGACCGTAGGGGTGGGCTGTGATGCGGTAGGTACATGGCCGGGTGTACCGAATACCCGTTAGGTATCTCGGGAACCCTGTTCACATCGTTCGGGGCCGTATGGGAAACCTTGGCCAGACTCCCTACGGATGGAACCTGGATAGGCGATAAACCTGGATTGGAGGCTTAGGTGATTAGGTAGGTCGTGGCCGACACCCACGTTGGGCTTCCGCTTGAAGGTTGCCGAGTACATCGTGTAAACGACGGTAAGGGGTGAGAGCGTGTATGAAGAAGTACACCCCTGCAGGGTTGTCATGATCTATTCGAATAGCCGCGTCCGCGGTAAAGGACTACTTGGTTTCCTATACAGTTCATAGACAAGTAAATGGAAACTACTAAAAGCCTCAAGATAAGTGTGAGTGCCGAGGATGGCTCTTCCGTAGGAAGACGGAGGTGGATCCTCGGTAGTGTATTGAATTGGTGAGTAGTGGACTCGTGTGCGCAAAACCATTTCAAGTTGGAGTCTCGTAGGTTAGCCTAGCCAAGAGTCAAAGCTGGCTTGCTGCAACAACTCCACCAACCCTTCTTGATAATATGCATGTATATAGGATCTGATGTAAGTCTTGCTGAGTACCTTTGTACTCATGTTGCTATAATTTACATTTTTTACAGAAGACGCTGCAACCCCTTCTGATGGGTTCTACGTAGACGTTGACATCAATGAGTAGGCTAAGGCCCAGGTGGTGATCCTGAGCTTGTGAAGGACCACGTAGTATAGCTAGGCTTTCCAAGCCTCTTTTATTTTACTAGTTGTCTGTACCCAGACAAGTTACTTCCGCTGCTGGTTTGTATGACTGTATGACTTGAATGCTGGGTCGTGTGACCCGTACCTTTGTGTATGTTATTTATGGCTCTCTGAGCCTTAAATAAAGTACTTGTGTCATAGAGTCATGTTGTGATGCCTTGTTGTATTTGCACATATCGAGCATATTGTGTGTATGATTGAAATGCTTGGTATGTGTGGGATCTGACTATCTAGTTGTTTATCCTTAGTAGCCTCTCTTACCGGGAAATGTCTCCTAGTGTTACCACTGAGCCATGGTAGCTTGCTACTGCTCTGGAACACTTAGGCTGGCCGGCATGTGTCCTTCTTCGTTCCTGTGTCTGTCCCTTCGGGGAAATGTCACGCATTGAGTACCGGAGTCCTGTTAGCCCGCTACAGCCCGGTTTACCGGAGTCCTGCTAGCCCAGTGCTACAGCCCGGACCCACTTGCTGATGACCGACACGTTCGTTGTTGGGTCATGGATGCCTGTCCCTGTAAGTCTGTGCCACTTTGGGTTTACGACTAGCCATGTCAGCCCGGGCTCCTTATCATATGGGTACTAGCGACACTATCATATACGTGTGCCAAAAGGCGCAAACGGTCCCGGGCAAAGGTAAGGCGACACCCGTGGGAATACCGTGCGTGAGGCCGCAAAGTGATATGAGGTGTTACATGCTAGACCTATGTGGCATCGAGTCGGGGTCCTGACAGCGTTGGCATCAGAGCCGGACTGCCTGTAGGTTCTCCAAGCCAAACTGGTCGATGTTGAGTCTAGAAATTCTTTAGTTATATGTAGGGGAATTGTTTGTGGGTTGGAACGTAAGGCTCTTTTTACTCCTTTGTCTTATGACATTCTGATCTGAGTCAGTCTATTCTTCCACCGGGGGTTAAGGAATTAGGATCTATTCTCTCTATCAGGATCACGTGTTACTAATCAGTAGTACCTTATAGATTTGATGGATACAAGTCTAGTTCAGTTCTACTACCACATTATGTTGTTAGGATGGACTCAGAGCTTTGATATGATGATGTTGAGTGTGTATGAAATCCTTTGTCAAATGTCTCAAAATCCTTCTTGAGCATTTACAGCTGTTATGCTGCCGAAATTTTGCTAGGAATTCTAATGCCTTTGCATTATGATTGTGCTTTCAGATGGCCACTCGCGACCTCAATCAAGTGGTTCGCCTGACTCGATGCCTAGATGTACCCGGTCATACCGCCATGTTGGTCAGGGTAATGACTGAGGCTGGATACCGTTGGTATCCTGAGTACACGGTCGAAGAGCAATTTCGACACTTTAATCAAAGCTAGTATCTCTGCACTGTCAGGATATTTCCATCTTATCCTGGATCCACCGAGCCCCTTCACTGCTCCTATGGACTCGGGGTTACTATTGAGATGGTTGTGCAGGACGCCGCCTACTCTATGATGACCATCATGCGAGTCAGGTCTGGTCTATTTCGGGACTCTGATTCCCGGTATATGCCAGGATCACTTCCGGGAGCACAAGGGTATCTTCAGGCTATCTATGCTGACCCCACTCAGGAGGATTCACGGACTCGCACCACTGCTGAGATGCTCGAGGATAAGGACCGTGAAAATCGGGCCTTGAGGTTAGAGCTCTTCAATACCCGTGCTGACCATTGGGCCACATTGACTCGGTTTGCACCGGCGGTGCAAGCTGGATATTCGGATATGCGCGATCTCTATCCTGTGAGATCTGCTCTGCCAGACGTGATGGGTTGGCGTGATGTAGGAGGCATCACCCCACCTCGCGGTCCCCGCAGGCCACCGTCTGTTGGTCCAAGACCTCATCCTAGCCCCTATGGTCCACAAGCTCCGCGAGATCGTCTGTTTCCGGATGATCATGTTGAGCTTCCAGGCTATGGAGGTGACTTCTACGAGGACTACTACGGATCGGTCTGAGTTACTGGTAGTATCACTAGTTCGTGTTAGCTGTGTCGTCTATCATCCTGCGTGACTCGTGGGATATGACCTAGTTTGTATCGCCTTCCGGAGGTGTAGAAAAATAATGTATAGGAGCTGGGAATGCCTCCGATGAGATGTAATCCTCTTTTCACCGTAATAGTACCTTGTTTGGTCTTGTACTAAACCCTGTATGGTGTGTATGACGATGGAATAAAGAAGCAGTTTCTGTATCTACCATGTCATACGGACGATCATCTTGCATTCCGAGTTATTCCTTACATTCTGTATCCTATGTCGGAATTTTATCATTCTGACTAAATCATTGTCTTGTTTACCTAGGATGGTTAACACGCGCACTAACCCTGCTCCTCAAGAGCAGGCCGAAGGCAGTGAAGTCAGGAATGCAAATCTGCCTCATCCTCCTTCCCTAGCCGAGGTTATGATGGAAGCCGAAAGAAACAAGCGGGAGACCAACCGTTTGTTGGAGCGTATTGAACAGAACACAGCACACCATCAGAGGACTAACGTGGTGTCACTCAGTGATTTCATCAAGTTACATCCACCCACGTTCCACCATCCGTCGAGCCTCTCGACGTTGATGACTGGCTTCGCAGTATCTCTCACAAGCTGCGTTCCGCGCTAGTAGCTGAGGCTGACAAGGTCACCTTTGCTGCATATCATCTTGAAGGCCCCGCCAGTCTATGGTGGGAGAATTATGGAGCTATGCGCCCAGCGGGCCATGTCATTACTTGGGCTGAATTCAGCGAGGCTTTCCGTGAACATCACATTCCGGAGGGTCTCATGGACCGTAAACGTGAGGAATTTTGCAGTTTCACTCAGGGCCGACTCTCTGTAGATGCTTACAGCAGGGAGTTCAGTAACCTCGCACGATATGCAACTGAGGAAGTTTCTACTGATGCCAAGAAGCAAGCAAGGTTCCGTAAGGGACTTAGTCCTGAGCTTCGCCGCGACCTCCGTCTGCATGAGTGCACATCTTTTCAGAAACTTGTTAACAAGGCCATCAGTGCTGAGACTGGTCAAACTGATTATGACGCAACTCGCAAGCATGGCCGTGACATGGGTTCCTCATCCGGTGTTGGTCCTCAGAAGCGCCGCGTGTGGGTGCCCAACACTGCCCTGCCACCCAGGTTCACAACGAGGCCATCCTTCCAGGCGCCTCGCCCCATACAACAGTCTGCACCAGCCAAGCCCTATGGTGGTCCAACCAACAATGCTCCTCCACGTACCAGTTCCGTGACTTGTTTCAAGTGTGGGGAATCTGGCCACTATATGCGTGAGTGTCCCCAGACCAACCCCAACCAACCTGCTAAAGCTGTTAGCCGTGGCAAGCCGACAGGGAAAGTGTTCCACGCCAAGCCGGCCACCGCTACACGTGGCCATGTCAACTGTATCTCTGCCGAAGAAGCTCAAGAGGATCCCAACGTCGTTCTCGGTACGCTCCTTGTTAATTGCCACCCGGCATCTGTTCTTTTCGATACAGGAGCCTCTCATTCATTTATATCCGAGAACTATGCTCGTTTGCATAACACCGCATTCTGTGACATGCCATCCACTATGGACATTTCTACTCCCGGTTCTAGATGGCAAACCTCTAGGGTAAGTTATGGAAATGAAATCCAAGTCGACAGACTTGTTTTCCTTGCATCTTTGATAGCTCTCAAATCTTCAGATATTAATATCATCTTGGGTATGGACTGGATGTCAGCTCATCATGCCAAAATTGATTGCTTCTCTAGGACTGTTCAACTCACCCATCCTTCGGGGAAGATAGTCAGTGTCTTGACCCGATTAGCCAAGCGACAATTATATTCTCTTAACGCCAGCCCTTTGCCAGACCTTGAGGACGTTCCGGTAGTCCGTGACTTCCCGGATGTCTTCCCAGAGGAATTGCCAGGTGTCCCACCTAACAGGGATGTTGAGTTCGTAATAGACCTCATTCCAGGAACCGTTCCGATTGCTAGAAGACCCTATAAGATGGCACCACTAGAACTAGCCGAGCTTAAGAAACAACTCGATGAGTCCTTGAAAAAGGGTTTCATCCGACCTAGTTCATCTCCGTGGGCTTGCCCCGTCCTATTCGTCAAGAAGAAGGATGGTACGGACCGGATGGTTGTAGATTATCGACCTGTTAATTTGGTCACAATCAAGAACAAATATCCGCTCCCCAGGATCAACGACCTGTATGATCAGCTTGCTGGATCCTCAGTCTTCTCCAAGATGGATTTGAGGTTGGGCTACCATCAAATCAAAATCAGAAATGGGGACATCCCTAAAACAGCCTTTGTTACTCGTTATGGCCAATACGAGTACACCGTCATGTCCTTCGGTTTAACCAACGCTCCAGCCACCTTTTCTCGGTTAATGAACTCAATCTTTATGGAGTATTTGGATAAATTCGTCGTGGTTTACCTCGATGATATACTCATCTACTCCAAGAGCGAGGAAGAACATGCCGAACATCTAAGGCTAGTGTTGAAGAAACTTCGAGAGCATCGCCTTTATGCCAAATTTTCTAAATGTGAATTTTGGTTGTCAGAAGTGACCTATCTGGGTCATGTAATATCTGGTAAAGGTATTTCTGTTAACCCTGAGCGAGTTCAAGCCGTCCTTAATTGGACTCCACCTGAATCGGTCAAGCAAGTTCGGAGTTTTTTGGGCTTAGCGAGCTATTGTCGTCGCTTTGTCGAGAACTTCTCCAAAGTTGCTAAACCTCTAACCGAACTCCTCAAGAAAGATAAACAGTTCGAATGGACTCCACAATGTGAGCACAGCTTTCAGGAACTGAAAAGACGCCTGACTTCTGCTCCCGTGCTGGTACCGCCAGACTTCTCTAAGGACTTTGTTATCTACTGCGACGCCTCGCGACAAGGATTAGGTTGCATTCTCATGCAAGATCGACATGTAATTGCTTACGCTTCACGGCAATTGCACCCACATGAGGAGAATTATCCTACTCATGATCTAGAGCTTGCAGCCGTAGTCTATGCACTTAAGACCTGGCGACATTACCTCCTCGGTAACCGTTGCGAAATATTCACTGATCACCAAAGTCTGAAGTAAATTTTCACCCAACCGGATTTGAATCTCAGGCAAAGACGTTGGGTTGAGTTGATCACAGATTTCGACTTAGGAATAACTTACACCCCAGGGAAAGCCAACGTCATGGCTGATGCGCTAAGTCGTAAATCTTATTGTAACAACCTAATGTTACAACAAAGTCAACCGCTTCTCCATGAGGAATTTCGGAAGCTTAACCTTCACATTGTTCCTCAAGGTTTTCTTTCCACCTTGGTGGCGAAACCTACCCTTACGGACCAGATCATCAAAGCACAGAAGGTAGATCCGGGAATTTCCCGCATCAAGAGAAACATCAAGAAAGGAGTTGCGAATTGTTTCTCCATTAATGATCAAGGGGTCGTATACTTCGGGAATCGACTAGTGGTTCCCAAAGTGCGAAACCTGAGGCGATTGATCCTTAAGGAGGCTCATGAATCTCCTCTCACCATTCATCCCGGTAGTACTAAGATGTATCAGGACCTACGCCAGAGGTTCTGGTGGACTAGGATGAAGAGAGAAATTGCCCAGTATATTGCTAATTGCGACGTCTGCCGTCGTGTAAAAGCAGAGCATCAACGGCCTGCTGGCACCCTTCAACCCTTAGCTATTCCTGAATGGAAATGGGATAAAATTGGTATGGACTTCATTACCGGTTTTCCCAGGACCAAAAGAGGGAATAATGCTATCTTCGTCGTTGTTGATCGTCTTTCCAAAGTGGCCCATTTCTTACCTGTTCGCGAGAGTATAACCGCTAGTCAGCTGGCAGACTTATACATCTCCCGAATAGTGTCTCTCCATGGTGTTCCCTTGGAAATTAACTCGGATAGAGGAAGTCTTTTCACCTCTCGATTTTGGGAAAGTTTCCAAAACGCTATGGGAACCCGCCTTTCATTTAGCACCGCTTTTCACCCTCAATCGAGTGGTCAAGTGGAACGCGTCAACTAGATTCTAGAAGACATGCTTCGGGCCTCTGTTATCTCATTCGGAATGGATTGGGAGAAGTGCCTTCCATTTGCCGAATTCGCTTACAACAACAGCTATCAATCTAGCTTGGGAAAAGCCCCTTTTGAAGTTCTCTATGGACGACGGTGTCGAACACCCCTTAACTGGTCAGAAACCGGGGAAAGACAGTTCTTTGGCCTGGATATGATTCAGGAAGGAGAAGAACAAGTTCGCATCGTTCGTGAAAAGTTGAAAACAGCCCAATCTCGTCAAAAGAGTCAATATGACCGAAAACATAAGGCTATGACTTTCGAGGTTGACGAGAAGGCTTACCTTCGGGTTACCCCTCTGAAGGGAACCCATCGTTTCGGTATCAAAGGCAAATTGGCTCCTCGTTACATTGGACCTTTTCGCATTCTCGCTAAACGAGGAGAAGTTGCCTACCAGTTGGAACTACCTCCGCACCTCTCCAGAGTCCACGATGTCTTCCACGTTTCTCAACTCAGGCGTTGCTTCTCGGATCCTATCCGTGGAGTGGACCACGAAATGCTTGATCTCCAAGATAATCTTACATATCGAGAGTACCCCATTCGTATCCTCGATTAGGCCGAGCGTACCACTCGACGTCATAATATCAAGTTTCTCAAAGTACAATGGTCGCACCATTCTGAGGATGAAGCAACTTGGGAAAGGGAGGATCGTCTTCGACTTGAGTATCCCGCCTTCTTTCCGGAGGAACCCAAATCTCGGGACGAGATTCTTTTGAGTGGGGGTGAGTTGTCACACCCTAGCTAGTTTATGCATTAGAGTGTTGCATCATGTTTATTCTTTCATCAGAAACCTGAAATGGGGATGACAGAACCCCCAGTCCCCTCTGAAACCAATTAGGGTTTACTAAAAACTTTTTCAATGAACCTGAAATGCCCTTCTAAAATGCCCATCATTTTTGTCTTGGTTCAGAATCTCTGCCAAAAGTGATGCACATTTTCCTAGGCCATCTTAGGGTTTTTGAATTAAATCATAAATATTTGAATTTGGGCATTTCAATTTATATAAAATATTTAAATGCTCCAATATCTCCAAACTAAAATGTTTCATGTTGGAAATAATCCAACTATGGACCAGGAGTAGTTTGGTGATTTTAGGAGTTGCCTAAGTATTTTTAATAAATCAACAAAGTTGCAGAAGTATTAAAAAAACAGAAAACAGAAAGAAAATGGAAAAACTTCCCTGACGCCAGCTCCCGGCCCACCTGCTGGCCCAGCCCAGCGCCGCTCCAGCGAGCTGCTTGCCGGCCAGGCAGGCAGGCAGGTGCCCGATGGCGACCGCAGCGCGCGCCACGCACCTGCTCGCCGCCTCGCCGCTCCCCTCGCTCGGTGACGTCGTGGATCGGCCTCCCTCTCTCCCCCGAACCCCCCAGACACCCCCTCTCCTCTCCAGCTCCTCCCCCTCGCGCTCCCCTGCCATGACCGACGCCACCATCGCCGTGCCTTCGTCGTAGCCGTGCTCCCCGCCGCCCGTGCGTCCTCTCATCGTGTCCAGGAGCTC
>NC_041384.1:472184436-472185671 GCF_002162155.2 Triticum dicoccoides
TCGCGCTCCCCCGCCATGGCCGACGCCACCATCGCCGTGCCTTCGTCGTAGCCGTGCTCCCCGCCACCCGTGCGTCCTCTCATCGTGTCCAGGAGCTCCGCCGCTGTCCACTCCATCGAGCAAGCCGAGCCCCGAGCGCTCGTAACGCCCGAGTCCACCGCAACGACCTCGCCCGAACCGCCGTCGCCGGAGATCCCCTTCAACGCCGTCGTCGCTCCGGTCCATCTCCGGCCACACCAAGGGCTTCGTCGCACTCACTGTGAGCTTAGCCATCTTCCCCTCCCTTCCGTTCTTTCTCCCGAGCCGTGTAGCGACCTCCCGGAGCTCAACCGCACCCACCGCCGTGGAGCTCGTCGCCGACGTGCTCCCGGTCATCCTCCGGCCACTCCACGGTGTCCGTCATGCTCACCGTGTCACTTAGCACCTAGCTAGCCACTCCCCGAGCCTCACCGACCCCTCTAGCGTCAAGTTCGTCTTCGGCCGAACCCCGGTGGCCGCCAAAGTCGTCGCCGGCGCCAACTCCGGCCACCCCGACCCCAACGGACTCCACCAAGAGCTGTGGCTCGTCCTCAGCTCCACTCAGGTGGTCTCCGCGACCCATTTGGTGGCCGAAACGGCCAAAACCACTTCCGCCACCGCGTCGGGCTCGCCGGCGGCTAAACGCCGGTGCAGCTGACCCGTGTTTGACCACGGGTGGGCCCTGGTTGACTCCCCTGAGTCAATGACAGGTGGGGCCCAGCCCTGTTATTTAAACAGGTTTAGTTTTAATTAAACTTTAATTAATCTAATCCCACTGACACGCGGGACCCACTGTCAGGTTTGACCCGGACGCGTTCCGTTGACCTGCTGACGTCACACTGACGTCAAGCTGACGCAATAATTGATTTTCTGGAATTAATCTAATATAGGAAATTCCAGAATATAGTTTAAACTTCAAAAATTCATAACTTTTATTCTGTAACTCCAAATCAGACAAATTATATATGAAAAATGATCAGAAAAATCCAATCTATCCATCTGTACTATTTTCATGCATGATTAAACAAGTTAACCTGATGTTTAATGCAGAACAAGGAAAAGCACTTTAAAAGGTCATGTTTGAGTTTGAAATTTGAATCTTTGATTCAAATTGGTTCAAACCCTTCTGGTCTTAGTTGCATTAGCCCAACACACTCATATTGCTATGTTTCATGCATGCATCATATTGTTGCACATTGTTTGGTGATGGTTGTGTA
>NC_041384.1:472185681-472217153 GCF_002162155.2 Triticum dicoccoides
GCTCCCGAGCCGTGTAGCAACCTCCCGGCGCTCAACCGCACCCACCGCCGTGGAGCTCGTCGCCGACGTACTCCCGGTCACCCTCCGGCCACTCCACGGTGTCCATCATGCTCACCGCGTCACGTAGCACCTAACTAGCTACTCCCCGCACCTCACCGATCCCCCTAGCGACAAGTTCGACTTTGGCCGAACTCCGGTGGCCGCCAAAGTCGTCGCCGGCGCCAACTCCGGCCACCCCGACCCCAACGGACTCCACCAAGAGCTGCGGCTCGACCTCAGCTCCTCTCCGGTGGCCTTCGCGGCTCGTTTGGTTGCCGGAACGGCAAAAACCACTTCCGCCGCCGCGTCGGGCTCGCCGGCGGCTAAACGCCGGTGCAGCCGACCCGGGTTTGACCACGGGTGGGTCCTGGTTGACTCCCCTGAGTCAATGATAGGTGGGGCCCAGCCCTGTTAATTAAACAGGTTTAGTTTTAATTAAACTTTAATTAATCTAATCACACTGACACGCGGGACCCACTGTCAGGTTTGACCGGACGTGTCCCGTTGACCTGCTGACATCACACTGACGTCAGGCTGACGCAATAATTGATTTTCTGGAATTAATCTAATATAGGAAATTCCAGAATATAGTTTAAACTTTAAAAATTCATAACTTTTATTCTGTAACTCCAAATCAGACATATTATATATGAAAAATGATCAGAAAAATCCAATCTATCCATCTGTACAATTTTCATGCATGATTAAACAAGTTAACCTGATGTTTAATACAGAACAAGGAAAAACACTTTAAAGGGCCATGTTTGATTTTGAAATTTGAATCTTTGATTCAAATTGGTTCAAGCCCTTCTGGTCTTAGTTGCATTAGCCCAACACACTCATATTGCTATGTTTCATGCATACATCATATTATTGCACATTGTTTGGTGATGGTTGTGTATCGGTGTTCTTTGCGGCAGGTTCTGCCTCCGAGGAGTACCGTGATTACCCTAACGAAGAACCGTATCAGTGCATCGAACCATCAGGCAAGCAACCAACCATTTGATCATATCGATACAATCCCATGTTCTCGCTCCTGCTCTCTTTTACTGCATTAAGACAACGCGTTTCAAACTGCTGTGTGCTACGGTAGTTGAACCCACTTCCTCTGCATGACCTGTCATTGCCACAGTAACTAGATGAAACCCACTAGCATGTGTAGGAGTTGATTGAGCCATATGTATGTGTTGTTCCTACCTTGCTATGCCTGCTATGCTTAGAGTCATGTCAGGTCTGGTTCATCTGGGTGATGGGCTAGAGTGAAATGATTATGTCGGTAATGAGAGTGGTGTGGTGAACACGATTTGGTAAAGGTATCGATGAGAGGCCATGTAGGAGTACATGGTGGGTTGTTTCATTGAAGCCGACCTTAAGCACTGAGATCTGTATGTGTGATTTAAGAATCAGCTACTACCATGCATTGGGCCCGAAACCAATGGACCCTCTCGGCTTCTTATTCGCCCTAGTTCTCCGTCCAGGAGTTGCAAGTAGTTTCTGGTGTTTGTAGCCTACTGGAGGCCGTGGACAGCGCTGACCATAGGGGTGGGCTGTGATGCGGTAGGTACATGGCCGGGTGTACCGAATACCCGTTAGGTATCTCGGGAACCCTGTTCACATCGTTCGGGGCCGTATGGGAAACCTCGGCCGGACTCCCTACGGATGGAACCTGGATAGGCGATAAACCTGGACTGGAGGCTTAGGTGATTAGGTAGGTCGTGGCCGACACCCACGTTGGGCTTCCGCTTGAAGGTTGCCGAGTACATGTCGTGTAAACGACGGTAAGTGGTGAGAGCGTGTATGAAGAAGTACACCCCTGCAGGGTTATCATGATCTATTCGAATAGCCGCGTCCGCGGTAAAGGACTACTTGGTTGCCTATACAGTTCATAGACAAGTAAATGGAAACTACTAAAAGCCTCAAGATAAGTGTGAGTGCCGAGGATGGCTCTTCCGTAGGAAGACGGAGGTGGATCCTCGGTAGTGTATTGAATTGGTGAGTAGTGGACTCGTGTGCGCAAAACCATTTCAAGTTGGAGTCTCGTAGGTTAGCCTAGCCAAGAGTCAAAGCTGGCTTGCTGCAACAACTCCACCAACCCTTCTTGATAATATGCATGTATATAGGATCTGATGTAAGTCTTGCTGAGTACCTTTGTACTCATGTTGCTATAATTTACATTTTTTTACAGAAGACGCTGCAACCCCTTCTGATGGGTTCTACGTAGACGTTGACATCAATGAGTAGGCTAAGGCCCAGGTGGTGATCCTGAGCTTGTGAAGGACCACGTAGTATAGCTAGGCTTTCCAAGCCTCTTTTATTTTACTAGTTGTCTGTACCCAGACAAGTTACTTCCGCTGCTGGTTTGTATGACTGTATGACTTGAATGCTGGGTCGTGTGACCCGTACCTTTGTGTATGTTATGTATGGCTCTCTGAGCCTTAAATAAAGTACTTGTGTCATAGAGTCATGTTCTGATGCCTTGTTGTATTTGCACATATCGAGCATATTGTGTGTATGATTGAAATGCTTGGTATGTGTGGGATCTGACTATCTAGTTGTTTATCCTTAGTAGCCTCTCTTACCGGGAAATATCTCCTAGTGTTACCACTTAGCCATGGTAGCTTGCTACTTCTCTGGAACACTTAGGCTGGCCGGCATGTGTCCTTCTTCGTTCCTGTGTCTGTCCCTTCGGGGAAATGTCACGCATTGAGTACCGGAGTCCTGTTAGCCCGCTACAGCCCGGTTTACCGGAGTCCTGCTAGCCCAGTGCTACAGCCCGGACCCACTTGTTGATGACCGACACGTTCGTTGATGGGTCATGGATGCCTGTCCCTATAAGTCTGTGCCACTTTTGGTTTACGACTAGCCATGTCAGCCCGGGCTCCTTATCATATGGGTACTAGCGACACTATCATATACGTGTGCCAAAAGGCGCAAACGGTCCCGGGCAAAGGTAAGGCGACACCCGTGGGAATACCGTGCGTGAGGCCGCAAAGTGATATGAGGTGTTACATGCTAGACCTATGTGGCATCGAGTCGGGGTCCTGACAGAAAACGTCCTCACGTCCACGAATTTATTTCAGAACTTTTGGGGTTACATAAGTATTCGAAACCTATAGATTACTACAGACTGTTCTGTTTTTGACAGATTCTGTTTTTCGTGTGTTGTTTGCTTATTTTGATGCATCTATGGCTAGTATCGGAGGATATGAACCATACAGAAGTTGGAATACATTAGGTTTAACACTAATATAAATAAAGAATGAGTTCATTACATTACCTTAAGTGGTGGTTTGTTTTCTTATACTAACGGAGCTCATGAGATTTTTCTGTTGAGTTTTGTGTTGTGAAGTTTTCAAGTTTTGGGTAAAGACTTGATGGATTACGGAATAAGGAGTGGCAAGAGCCTAAGATTGTGGATTCCCAAGGCAACCCAAGGTAAAATTCAAGGATAACAAAAAGCCTAAGCTTGGGGATGCCCCGGAAGGCATCCCCTCTTTCATCTTCTTCCATCGGTAACTTTACTTGAGGCTATATTTTTATTCACCACATGATATGTGTTTTGCTTGGAGCGTATTGTATGATTTGAGTCTTTGCTTTTTAGTTTACCACAATAATCATTGCTGTATGCACCTTTTGGGAGAGACACACATGAACTGGAATTTATTAGAATACTCTATGTGCTTCACTTATATCTTTTGAGCTAGATAATTTTGCTCTAGTGCTTCACTTATATCTTTTAGAGCACGGTGGTGGTTTTATTTTATAGAAATTATTGATATCTCATGATTCACTTATATTATTTTGAGAGACTTTTATAACATCATGTTAATTTTCTTTGGTTGTAAAATTAGTCCTAATATGATAGGCATCCAGGATGGGTATAATAAAAACTATCATAGAAAATGCATTGAATACTATGAGAAGTTTGATACTTGATAATTGTTTTGAGATATAAATATGGTGATATTAGAGTGTTCTAATTGAGTAGTTGTGAATTTGAGAAATAGTTGTGTTGAACATTGCAAGTCCCGTAGCATGCACGTATGGTAACCGTTGTGTAACAAATTTGAAACATGAGGTGTTCTTTGATTGTCTTCCTTATGAGTGGCGGTCGGGGATGGGCGATGGTATTTTCCTACCAATATGCTTGGTTTTTGATGACTTGTAGATTTTTGCAACAAGTATGTGAGTTCTTTATGACTAATGTTGAGTCCATGGATTATACGCACTCTCACCTTTCCATCATTGCTAGCCTCTTCGGTACCGTGCATTGCCCTTTCTCACCTTGAGAGTTGGTGCAAACTTCACCGGTGCATCCAAACCCCGTGATATGATACGCTCTATCACACATAAACCTCCTTATATCTTCCTCAAAACAGCCACAATACCTACCTTTTATGGCATTTCCATAGCCATTCCGAGATATATTGACATGCAACATTCCACCGTTTCATTTATGACACGCTTCATCATTGTCATATTGCTTTGAATGATCATGTAGTTGACATCGTACTTGTGGCAAAGCCAGCATGCATAATTGTAGGATAGAAAGTATGTCTAGAGGGGGGGTGATTAGACTACTTGACCAAATAAAAATCTAGCCTTTTCCCAATTTTAGTTCTTGGCATATTTTAGCTATCTTAGCACAAGTCAAGCAATCTCCACACAATTCAAGCAAGCATGGAAAAGAGTATATGAGCAGTGGAAAGTAAAGCATGCAACTTGCAAGAATGTAAAGGGAAGGGTTTGGAGGATTCAAACGCAATTGGAGACACGGATGTTTTTGTCGTGGTTCCGATAGGTGGTGCTATCGTACATCCACGTTGATGGAGACTTCAACCCACGGAGGGTAACGGTTGCGCGAGTCCACGGAGGGATCCACCCACGAAGGGTCCACGAAGAAGCAACCTTGTCTATTCCATCACGGCCGTCGCCCACGAAGGACTTAACTCACTAGCGGTAGATCTTCATGAAGTAGGCAATCTCCTTGCCCTTACAAACTCCTTGGTTCAACTCCACAATCTTGTCGGAGGCTCCCAAGTGACACCTAGCTAATCTAGGAGACACCACTCTCCAAGAAGTAACAAATGGTGTGTTGATGATGAACTCCTTGCTCTTGTGATTCAAATGATAGTCTCCCCAACACTCAACTATCTCTCACAGGATTTGGATTTGGTGGAAAGAAGATTTGAGTGGAAAGCAACTTGGGGAAGGCTAGAGATCAAGATTCATATGGTTGGAATGGAATATCTTGACCTCAACACAAGTGTAGGTGGTTCTCTCTCAAAAAATGTGTATTGGAAGTGTAGGTATGTTCTGATGGCTCTGTCCTTGAATGAAGAGTGGGTGGAGGGGTATATATAGCCTCCACACAAAATCTAACCGTTACACACAATTTGCCAAACTCGGTGGGACCGAATGGTTAAACTCGGTCGGACCGATTCAGCAAATCTAGTGACCGTTAGGATTTTCGGTGGGACTGAGATGCAACTCGGTAGGACCGATATGGTTAGGGTTAGGGCATAACGTAATCTCGGTGTGACCGATTACACAAACTCGGTGGGACCGATTTTGGTAATAAGCTAACCAGAGAGTTGGTCAGGTAAACTCGGTGGGACCGATTCGCTCATCTCGGTGAGACCGAAATGTTACAAAAGGGAAACAGAGAGTTTACATTGCAATCTCGGTGGGACCGATCGCTCATCTCGGTAAGACCGAAACGTTACGAAGGGAAACAGAGAGATTGCAATCCCATCTCGGTGAGACCGAGATCCCTATCAGTGAGACCTATTTGCCTAGGGTTTGTGGCAGTGGCTATGACATTTGAAACTCAGTGGCGCCGGATAGAAAGAATCGGTGGGGCTGAGTTTGACTTTTGGTTTAGGTCATATGTGGATGTGGGAAGGTAGTTGAGGGTTTTGGAGCATATCACTAAGCACTTTGAGCAAGCAAGCCATTAAGTAACACCTCATCCCTCCTTGATAGTATTGGCTTTTCCTATAGACTCAATGTGATCTTGGATCACTAAAATATAAAATGTAGAGTCTTGAGCTTCAAGCTTGAGCCAAACTTTTTGTCCTTAGAATTTTGAGGGATCAACTTTCCTCATCCATGCCATGCCATTCATTGAGCTTTTCCTGAAATAATAATCATGGAATAATGTTAGTTCAATGAGCTATATGTTGTTAGGAATTACCAAAACCCCCCAGGGATAGTTGCACTTTCAATAATTTATAATACATGTCACTCTTGATTCATTTCCCTTCCCGGTACACCGCCAGAGGCATTCATGTAGAGTCATATTTTTTTCTAGTATCGAGTTGTAATCATTGAGTTGTAAATAAATAGAAGAGTCATGTATAATCATTAATAGAGCATTGTCCCAAATAAAAAAAGAGAAAGGCCAAATAAAAAAGGCCAGAAAAAAGAAAAAGAAAAGAAATAAAAAGGGGCAATGCTACTATCTCCTTTTCCACACTTGTGCTTCAAAGTAGCACCATGGTCTTTATGATAGAGAATCTCTTGTTTTGTCACTTTCATATACTAGTGGGAATTTTTCATTAAGAACTTGGCTTGTATATTCCAACAATGGGCTTCCTCAAATGCCCTAGGTCTTCGTGAGCAAGCAATTTGGATGCACACCCACTTAGTTTCTTTTGTTGAGCTTTCATACATTTATAGCTCTAGTGCATCTGTTCCATGGCAATCCCTACTCCTTGCATTGACATCAATTGATGGGCATCTCCCTAGCCCGTTGATTAGCCGTGTCAATGTGAAACTTTCTCCTTTTTTGTCTTCTCCACATAACCCACATCATCATATTCTATTTCACCCATAGTGCTATATCCATGGCTCACGCTCATGTATTGCATGAAGGTTGAAAAAAGTTTAAGATTACTAAAGTATGAAAAAATTGCTTGGCTTGTCATCGGGGTTGTGCATGATGAGAGCATTCTTGTGTGACGAAAATGGAGCATGCCCAAACTATATGATTTTGTAGGGATGAACTTTCTTTTGACATGTTATTTTGAGAAGACATGATTGCTTAGTTAGTATGCTTGAAGTATTATTATTTTTATGTCAATATTAAACTTTTGTCTTGAATCTCTCGGATCTGAATATTCATGCCACGATAAATAAAATTACATTGAGAATTATGCTAGGTAGAATTCCACATCAACAATTCTGTTTTTATCATTTACCTACTCGAGGACGAGCAGGAATTAAGCTTGGGGATGCTTGATACGTCTCCAACGTATCTATAATTTTTTATTGTTCCATGCTATTATATTATCTGTTTTGGATGTTTAATGCGATTTAGTATACACTTTTATATTATTTTTGGGACTAACCTACTAACCCAAGGCCTAGTGCAAATTGCTGTTTTTTTGCCTATTTCAGTGTTTCGCAGAAAAGGAATATCAAACGGAATGAAACCTTCGGGAAAGTTATTTTTGGAACAAACATGATCCAGGGGACTTTGAGTAGACCTCAAGAAAGAAACGATGTGGTCGGGAGGCAGGGAGGCGCGCCTGCCCCCTGGCGCGCCCCCACCCTCGTGGGCCCCTCGCAGCTCCACCGACCTACTTCTTCCTCCTATATATATCCATATGCCCCGAAAACATCCAGGAGCACCATGAAACCCTATTTCCACCGCCGCAACCTTCTGTACCCAAGATATCCCATCTTGGGGCCTTTTCCGGAGCTCCGCCGGAGGGGGAATCGATCACGGAGGGCTTCTACATCAATACCATAGCCTCTCCGATGATGTGTGAGTAGTATACCATAGACCTTTGGGTCCATAGTTATTAACTAGGTGGCTTCTTATCTCTCTTTGGATCTCAATACAAAGTTCTCCTCGATCTTCTTGGAGATCTATTTGATGTAATTCTTTTTGCGGTGTGTTTGTCGAGATCCGATGAATTGTGGGTTTATGATCAAGTTTATCTATGAACAATATTTGATTCTTCTCTGAAATCTTTTATGCGTGATTTAAATATCTTTTACGCTACTTTGCTGCATTACCCTTTCCTCTTCAAGGGAAAACCAACACAGTGCTCAAGAGGTAGCAAGAAGGATTTCTAGCGCCATTGCCGGGGAGATGTACGAACAAGTCAAGACATACCAAGTACCCATCACAAATTCTTATCCCTCGCATTACATTACTTGCCATTTGCCTCTCGTTTTCCTCTCCCCCACTTCACCTTCGTAGTTTTATTCACCCTTCTTCTGTTCGTCTTTTCGTTTGCTTTGATGTCTTACTTGGCTCGTTTGCTGTTTGGTTGGAATAGTTGTTTATTTATTGCCAAATAGAGAACCTAAGATCTATGGATCCTCATCCACTTGCTAATCTTTTTAAGAAATCCAATTATGATGAACCAATTGCTAGTGAGTTTTGTGCGCTAGATTATCTTTATGAAGTTTTGCTTGAAATTCGTGAATCTGAAAATTGTGATAAAGTACTTTATGGAGTGATTCACGATGGATCTTTGAATAAAAAGCATGATTGCAATGATGGTAGTATAAATTCTATTAATGTCAATTGTTCTTATAATATGCAAAACCCTAAGCTTGGGGATGCTAGTTTTGCTATGTCTACTACTTGTTGCAATGATCATGATTGGGGTGATTCTTCTTTTGATCTTGAAAATTTATTTAAGCCCCATGATAAATATGAGATTGATAATAATGTTTGCAATAATATTGAAAGTGGGTTTTGATGAAGCTATGTACCTAGGGTAGGGTCATGGACCTATCCTTACTGCCCTACCCAAGGACATCTCTAGAAGAAATCACCTTTCAATCGACTTGGAGGTGTTCCACTTGACAGACTCGAAGACACTCGACCAGGAAGCAATCACCTGACCAAGATCCAACCACTCGACAGCCAGGAGACCTAAAGTCACTCCACACGCTAACGGTTGGTCATTAAGTAGCTTTTATGGTCATCATAGCACTTTATTACTAGCGTTACCAGTAACACCCTGCCTTAATGTACATTGAACCCTTTGTAACATGGGCTGGCCGGGGTCCTGGCACACTCTATATAAGCCACCCCCCTCCTCTGAGACAAGGGTTCGCACCCCTGTAATTCATACTCGCATAATCTAGTCGACCGCCTCCGGGCTCCGAGACGTAGGGCTATTACTTCCTCCGAGAAGGGCCTGAACTCGTAAACCTTGCGTTCTTACAACTTCTCCATAGCTAAGATCTTGCCTCTCCATACTTACCCCCCTACACTACTGTCAGACTTAGAACCACGACAGTTGGCGCCCACCATGGGGCAGGTGTTTTAGCGTTTTTTTGGAGGAGTTGCGATCTTTTCCGACCCGAATCATCATGGTTTTCGGTGGAGTTTTGGTGGAGGGCCGCGAGATCCGTCTCGGCGTGCTCACGTTCATCGCCGACGACTCCGCGTGGCTTCAGGAGGCCCCGCTCAACATGGACGCACTCCCTGTCTGCGGGGCAACGCACTTTAGCGCGTGCGTCCGCGACGTTCTCCTGCGGCAACCGCCGACCCCCTATCGATCGGCTCCTGTGTTGTCCTCCCTCCCTGTTTCCCGCCGACGCAAGCGCTCCGGTCGGTCGAGACTTCAGCGATGAGTGAGACACGCAGTGGCACGCCAGTCGGCCACCCCTCAAGTTGCGGCGATCGAGCCTGACGAATCCCTCTACGGCCTGTTCGACCTGTCGACTGGCTCCGCAGAGACTGCATCCGAGTGCGACTGCAGCGATCCGGCGGCGGAGGTTCTGATGGTCGATGGACCGCCCAGTCCTCCCGGTTTTACCCGCACCGACGGAGGCGCGGGTGGAGGCGGCCCGTCGCGTCCCCATGAGGAGTATCTTCCCGAGCCTCTCACGTCGCTGCAGAGAGAAGAACCTTGCCGCCGGAACATGGATGCACTACACACTCCTATAGTTGGAGAAACCCCCGAGGATCGTGCCTTGGAAGACGCGCGCCTGGCAAACTTGGCCGAGCACACTCGACTGGAGAACCTCCAGCGAGCACTCCACGAGCGTGCGCGACAACGGGTTCCCGAATCCAATCGACGTCAGCTCTTCCCGCCCCCGCAGGTATATCAAACTCCGATTCAGAATTTAGCAGCTGCAGCCCGCATAGCAGAGTCGATTCAGCCTTCCCAGTCGAAGGCTGGCAGAGGCTTGCTGCAGATCAGAGCGTTACTCCGGGCAGCAGGAGACCAGAATTTCGTTGTTTCTCAGTCGCGGAACAGGATTCATAGCAGATCCGTTGCTGTAGACACAGTCCAGTCGGCCCATAGCCCGAGATCGCCCCTGAGGCGTGAGGGATGTGGAGACCGACGTAATCCATATGAGAACCGTGAGCAGTATGATCACCGATTGGATCGTAATGACCGATGTCCAGTGCCCACCCCTCCCCCGAGGAGCAGGTCGTATGCACCTCGACGGCAAGATGACAGGCGCCCTCATAGTGTTGGGCCAAGGATTCCAGTCGACCCCAGGGAACCAGGATTTGATGCGAGATCCATTCTCGTTCAAGGTTTGGTCGACAGGAATAGAGCTCACCGCGAAGGTCATGACAGAGATGCACCTACCAGTGGCAGAGTACACGTTTCGGGGCCAGAGTGCTTTAGCAGAGCCATCAGGGCCGCTGTGATTCCCCCCAACTTCAGTTTAGCGACTGGAGTCAGTAAGTTCACTGGTGAGTCCAAACCCGATACTTGGCTTGAAGACTACCGAGTGGCCGTCCAGATCGGCGGCGGCAATGATGAAGTGGCCATGAAGCATCTGCCTCTCATGTTGGAGGGCTCGGCCAAAGCGTGGCTGAATCAGTTGGCACCCAGCAGCATTTACACTTGGAAGACCTCGCCCAAGTGTTTGTCACCACATTTGAGGGAACATGCAAACGACCGGCAGGGCTGACAGAACTGCGGTCTTGCGTGCAGAAGCCGAATGAAACTTTGAGGGACTACATCCAAAGGTGGATCATGTTGCATCACACAGTTGAGAATGTGCCCGACCACCAAGCGGTTTGTGCCTTCAAAGAAGGCGTTAAGTACAGAGAACTGAATCTGAAGTTCGGTCGAACCGGAGATATGTCTCTGAATCGGATGATGGAGATTTCCACCAAGTACGCCAATGGTGAAGATGAGGATCGACTCAGGAGTGGCAAGCTCAAGACAGTCGCTCAAGAAGCCGGAGGAAATTCCAATCGGAAACAGAAGCTGAAAGCCGAGCCAGGTGCTCCTGGGGAAGCCTTGGCTGTGACTCAAGGAAAATTTAAGGGGAAGCCCAAAGGACCTTGGAACCCCAAGAAAGTTAAAGACCAAGACGGAAAAGATGTGTTGGATTTGTCGTGTCACATCCACACAAAGAAAGATGAAGAGGGTAATTTCATTTACCCGAAACATACCACTCGACAGTGTCGACTCTTGATCCAGCAGTTCCAGGGCAAGCAGCCCAAAGATAAGGAAAAGGAGTCGGACAAAGTTGAGGACAAGGAGGATAGTGATGATGGATACCCCCAGGTTAATTCCACCCTGATGATTTTTGCTGATGTTGAAAGCAAAAGTCGACTGAAAGTTATCAACCAAGAGGTGAATATGGTTGCTCCGACGACACCCAATTATCTGAAGTGGTCTCAGACTGCCATAACATTCGACCGGTCCGATCACCCAACGCACATCGCCACCCCTGGGAGGCAAGCTTTGGTGGTCGACCCAGTTGTTGAAGGCACTCGACTGACCAAAGTCTTGATGGATGGAGGCAGTGGTTTGAACATATTATATGCTAAGACATTGAAAGGGATGGGCATTCCGATGTCTAGACTCAGTGCCAGTAAATGAGTTTCCATGGAGTCATTCCTGGGAAGAAGGCTGAATCACTCGGCCAGATTGCTCTTGATGTGGTTTTCGGTGATTCCAAGAATTACCACAAGGAAAGGTTGACATTTGAAGTTGTAGACTTCTAGAGTGCCTACCATGCTATTTTGGGCAGGCCGGCTTAGGCACGCTTCATGGCCCGACCATGTTATGTGTATCTCAAATTGAAGATGCCTGGCCCCAAAGGTGTGATCACTATTACGGGCAATCGGAAGAAAGCGGAAGAATGTTTTCAGAAAGGTTCGAAGATCGCCGATGCTCAGATGGCAGTGGTGGAGTTACAGGAATAACAGAAGACTGCAGACCCGAGTGATTTGTTGCAAGCCAAGAAGCCCGCTACAGAATCAGCTTTTCAGTCGACTGGCGATACGAAGACTGCTCACATCCACCCGACTGACCCCAGCGTTGTTCCGACTCATATCTCGACAACACTCGACTCCAAATAGGAAGAAGCGCTCATCTAGTTCCTCTGTGAGAACTGGGACATTTTCGCATGGAAGCCTTCTGACATGTCGGGTGTTCCCAGGGGGCTGGCTGAGCACCGCCTAAGAGTCGACTCAAAAGTAAAACCTGTCAAGGAACATCTCCGACGGTCCGCCGTCCAGAAGAGAAAGGCCATTGGCGAGGAGGTGGCTCGGCTCTTAGCAGCGGAGTTCATCTGAGAAATTTACCACTCCGAGTGGCTCGCCAACGTTGTCTTGGTCCCCAAGAAGGACAAGCCACTTCGCATGTGCATTGACTTTAAACATATCAATCGGGCCTGCCCGAAAGATCATTTTCCTCTCCCCCGCATCGATCAGATAGTCGACTCGACTGTGGGATGTGAGCGACTGTCTTTTTTAGACGCCTATTCCGGGTCCCATCAGATCCGTCTGTATGGACCTAACGAGATCAAGACAACTTTCATCACTCCATTCGGGTGCTTCTGTTATGTGACCATGCCGTTCGGCCTCAAGAATGCCGGAGCCACATTCATGAGGATGATTCAGAAATGTTTACTCACTCAAATAAGTCGGAATGTGGAAGCATACATGGATGATATTGTGGTCAAGTCACGGAAGGGTTCCGACCTATTGACTGACCTTGCTGAAACCTTTGCCAACCTTAGGAGGTATGATATCAAGCTTAATCCATCAAAGTGTACATTCGGAGTTCCTGGCAGAAAATTACTTGGTTTTCTCGTTTCCGAACGGGGAATCGACGCCAATCCAAAAAAAGTTGGCACTATACTCCGAATGAAAAGTCCTGTGCGAGTGCACGACGTCCAGAAGCTTACTGGTTGCTTGGCCGCCCTAAGTCGATTCATATCTCGTCTCGGTGAAAAGGCATTGCCTCTTTACCGATTGATGAAGAAGTCCGACAAGTTCGAGTGGACTCCTGAAGCTGATGCAGCGTTTGCAGAGCTCAAAGCTCTGCTCTCCACCCAGCCGGTGCTTGCTGCCCCAATCAGCAAGGAGCCTTTGTTGCTTTACATTGCAGCCACAGGACAAGTCGTCAGTACGGTACTTACGGTCGAGCGGGAAGAAGAAGGGAAAACCTTCAAAGTTCAGCACCCAGTATATTATATTTCTGAAGTCTTGACCCCATCGATGCAAAGATATCCTCACTATCAGAAGCTTGTATACGGGATTTATATGACCACAAAGAAAGTTGCTCACTACTTCTCTGATCATTCCATTACAGTCGTCAGCGACGCTCCATTGTCAGAGATCCTGCATAACAGGGATGCAACTGGTCGAGTGGCAAAATGGGCGATTGAACTCCTTCCCCTAGATATCATGTTTGAGGCAAAGAAAGCTATCAAGTCCCAGGCAATTGCAGATTTCGTCGCTGAGTGGATTGAACAGCAGCTGCCGACTCAGGTTCACTCGGAGCATTGGACTATGTTCTTCGACGGCTCCAAGATGCTGAATGGTTCCAGTGCCGGAGTGGTGTTGGTCTCCCCCAGAGGAGATAAACTCAGATATGTTCTTCAAATCCACTTTGATTCCTCCAATAACGAGGCAGAATACGAAGCACTTTTATATGGGTTGCGCATGGCCATTTCACTCGGCGTCCATCGCCTCATGGTCTATGGCGACTCAGATTTGGTGGTTAATCAGGTGATGAAGGAATGGGACATCAGAAGTCCAGCCATGACTGGTTATTCCAATGCAGTGAGAGAGCTGGAGAAGAAATTCGAGGGGTTAGAGCTTCATCACGTACCCCGACTGAAAAATCAAGCAGCTAATGATCTGGCAAAAATTGGTTCCAAAAGAGAAGCCATTCCCAGCAATGTGTTTTTGGAACACATCCACACACCATCAGTTCAGGAGGATCCCTTCACTGAAGAAGCCCCGCAGCCGAAAAGTGCCACGGATCCGACTGAAGTTGAAATTCCAGTTGTGGTCGACCTGATCACAGAAGTCTTGGCCATCACTCCCGTCTGGACAGTACCGTACATCGCGTACATCCTAAGGAAAGAACTCCCAGAGGACGAAGAAGAGGCTTGATAGATCGTCCGTCGATCCAAGGCCTTTACAGTCATAAAAGGACAGTTATATAGAGAAAGCGTGACTGGGGTCAGCCAGAAGTGTATTACACCAGAAGAAGGTCAGATGATCCTTGATGATATCCACTTGGGGACCTGTGGTCATCATGCGTCCTCTCGGACCATTGTGGCTAAAGCATACCGAGTGGGATTCTACTGGCCAAGAGCCAATGAAATGGCAAAATAGATAGTCGACAAGTGTGAAGGATGTCAGTATTACTCCAATATGTCGCACAAGCCCGCGTCAGCCCTGAAAACCATTCCACTCGTCTGGCCCTTTGCTATTTGGGGGCTGGACATGGTTGGACCACTGAGAACGGGCAGGAGCGGCTTCACTCATGTGCTAGTAGCAGTCGACAAGTTCACCAAATGGGTTGAAGCCAAGCCTATCAAGAATCTTGACACTTGCACTGCTATCAGTTTTGTCAGAGGGTTGATATTCAGATATGGAGTTCCACACAGCATCATCACTGACAATGGGTCAAACTTTGATTCTGACAAATTCAGGGCCTTTTGCGCCTCTTAGGGTACCCGAGTCGACTATGCTTCGGTCGCTCACCCCCTAGTCGAATGGGCAAGCAGAAAGGGCAAACGGCCTGATTCTCAAAGGACTGAAACCCCAGTTGATGTGCAATCTGAAGCACGCAGCAGGTGCATGGGTCGACGAGCTTCCATCAGTCCTTTGGGGATTGAGGACAACCCCGAACCGATTGACTGGAAGAACCCCATTCTTTCTGGTCTACGGAGCCAAGGCAGTCTTGCTGAGTGACCTGCTTCACAACGCTCCCCGAGTCGAGCTTTACTCTGAAGATGAAGCAGAACAAGCCCGGCAGGACGCAGTCGACCTCCTGGAAGAATAAAGAGAAATGGCCATGATCCGATCGACCATCTATTAGCAAGACTTGCGTCGATTCCATGCCAAAAATGTGAAGAGTCGAGCCTTCCAAGAAGGAGACTTAGTCCTCTGAGTGGATCAGCAGAAACCACACAAACTCACTCCTACTTGGGAAGGCCCCTTCATAGTCACCAGAGTCCTCCACAATGGAGCATACGACCTCTACAATGTCGATCACCAGATTGATGAGCCGCGAGCCTGGAATGCGGAGCTCCTCCGCCCCTTTTATACTTGAATTCTCACTCGGATGAGATGTAATAAGAAAAACTCCTGTAGTTTATTTATCAAAGGCAAGAGCATTATAATTTTCCCGGTGATTATTATTGTTTTTGTTTGCGTGAGAAATCCCCCAGTGGGTGGCTTAGCTGCGAATCCACTTCGTCTAAGTTTGTAAAAACAATTTCCTACCGAGTGGCGAGCCAGCCTCCCACTCGGGGGCTTAGCTGCGAATCTGTTTTGCCTAAGTGTTTAAAAAATCCTACCGAGTGGAGAACAACCCTCCCGCTCGGAGGCTTAGCTGCAGTCCACTACTTGCCTAAGTTCTCTCACTTGGAGACTTAGCTGCAGTCCGGCACTCGCCTAAGTTTAAAAAAAATCCTACCGAGTGGAGAGCAATCCTCCCACTCGGAAGCTTAGCTGCAGTCCAGTACTCGCCTAAGTTCTCTCACTTGGAGACTTAGCTGCAGTCCGACACTCGCCTAAGTTTGAAAAAAAATTCCTACCGAGTGGAGAGCAATCCTCCCACTCGGGGGCTTAGCTGCAGTCCAGTACTCGCCTAAGTTCTCTCACTTGGAGACTTAGCTACAGTCCGGCACTCGCCTAAGTTTGAAAAAAAATCCTACCGAGTGGAGAGCAATCCTCCCACTTGGGGGCTTAGCTGCAGTCCAGTACTCGCCTAAGTTCTCTCACTTGGAGACTTAGCTGCAGTCCGGCACTCGCCTAAGTTTGAAAAAATCCTACCGAGTGGAGAGCAATCCTCCCACTCGGGGGCTTAGCTGCAGTCCAGTACTCGCCTAAGTATCTGAACATCCTACCAAGTGGTGAGCCGGCCTCCCACTTGGAGGCTTAGCTGCAGTCCAAAACTCGCCTAAGTATGAAACACATCTCAATCCTCAAGGACGACGAGGGGCAGGTCGACTACCACCTTCTCCTGGGGAGCTTCGCCACAAATACAATGCGCGCTTCATCCCGCTCTACAGTAACGAGTGTGCGGGTCGACTGCCACCTTCTCCTAGAGAGCTTCGCCACAAATACAATGTGCGCTCCGTCCCGCTCTGCAGTAACAAGGTGTGGGTCGACCACCGCTTTCCCCTGGAGAGCTTCGCCACAAACACGATGCGCACTCCGTCGCCGACCCGCAAGGGAGACAAGACATGGGTCAACTGCTTCCCTCTCCTTCGGAGCTGCGCTGCGAATACAAAAGTTGTCTCGAATCAAGAATGGGTTCTCTCAGCAGGAGATTCGTGAAGATATTCAACGATAAACCAAGTTCAGATAAATCCTAAAGGTTCCGGATCACAGATCGAAGTACTCGGGCATGCATCCCGAAATAGTTTAACGGTTACAAAAACCACTCGGCATTCTGAGGCAAGTTTAAGGTGGGACATAAGAGTTTGTTCACTCCGCGGGAGGAGGGCTGGCAGGCTCGACGAACTCATCCAGGTCGACGCCTTTGGCTATCCGAGTGGCTGCAGCGATGAAAGTCTCCATAAAGGTTCAGAAGTCATGTTTCTGGGTGTTGGCGACCTTGATTGCTGCCAGTTTGTCTTGTCGCACCTCCTTGCAGTGGAGACGAACCAAAGACAGAGCCACGTCAGCGCCACACCGAGCAGCAGACTTCTTCCACTCCTGCACTCGATCAGGGATTTCGTTAAGTCGAGTCATCAGGGACTCAAGATCATTCTGGGGTGTGGCCTCTGGCCAAAGTGCCGGGTCGATCCGCGACATGGCGACCTTCAGTCGAGCCAATTAGTCCACGACATCACCGAAGCGGGATTCCAGTCGGAGCAGATTCATGGCAGTTTCATCTTTTACGGGAGAATTGATTGGGTCCAAGCCTGGCTCAATCCGCCCAGTCTCCTCCTCGAAGTTCTGGCAAAATTCTGCATTCACAAGGATAAGTCAATTTTCGTACACTGAGTCGACATAAAAAAACATCAGTCGGAACTAAATGTGCACCTTCAAGCTTGATGAACAACTTCTTGGCAAGGCTCCTCAGATAGCTCTCAAGATCGTCCCTTCTGCGAGCGATGCCTTCCATCTTCTCGCTCAGGTTGAGGTTATCCTTCTTCCAACGTGTACACTCCCTGTTGGCTTCGTTCAGAGTAGATTTCAGCTTGGTATTCTCTTCTTCCAACTGGCCGACCAAAGCCAGTTTCTGTTCAGCCAGAGCGGTCCTGTCGTCAGCCTCCTTACGAGCAGCAGCCAAATCCTGATCCTTCTTTGCCAGAGCTTCTCTCGGTTTTTCTGCAAAGAAATGATGATTGATTCAGAAATAGCAGAAGGGTACTCAAGCCTAAAACTGACCAGTCAACAAACTCTTCTTACCAGCGGCGCCGTCTCTGACCTTTTGCAGCTCTGTCCTGGCCAGCTCCAAGTCAAGGTTCGGTTGAATCTGCTGCCTCCCCAAATCAGCAAAGTGAGCTCCAAGATCACAAGATTTCTGAAATCAAAGGGGAGAAATTATTTTACAGCAAAAAACGACAAAGACATTAAGTATTAAGACTACGGTCGACTGCCCGCAGTCCACCATAGTCTCGGGGACTACACCTAGTGGGTGCACTTTGCATGCCCCCGCCGGTTCTGATCCCACTCGACCGGCCCGCCGGAGTCGAGTCCAAAAAGAGAGAGAGAGAGAAAGTAGAACTCAGACTACAGTCGACTGCCAGCAGTCCACCGTAGTCTCGGGGACTACACCCAGAGGGTGCACTCAGCATGCCCCCACCGGTTCTGATCCCACTCGACCAGATTGAGTGGAAGAAACAAACTACCAATTCGGTTTTCACTCGACAAAATACAAAGACTACAGTCGACTGCCAGCAGTCCACCATAGTCTCGGGGACTACACCCAGTGGGTGCACTCAGCGTGCCCCCACTAGTCCAAAAATTCAATCGACGCACCCAGTGGGTGTACAGATGCAAAGATTTTCGGAAAGAGTCTTCAGATAGCCGACTAACCTGAACGTTGCTCTGGAGAGCCGAGCTAGCATCATAGGCGGCTTGGCTGGCGTCCCGCACCGTCTTCATCTTCTCCATCATAATGCCCGCCTGGCGTATGGCTTCCCTAGCAGCATTCACCTCGTCCTCTGGGACATGATGAGTCGCAAAAACTGAAGGCGGGTCGACAGGGGCCTGAGCAGTCGACGAAGAAGGCAAGGCACTCGACAGTGGCTCGGCAAAGGTAACAGAACCCCGATTGACGCCACCAGCATCCTGAACGACTGGTTCCGCCCTCAGCGTCGACTGTAGCGCCTTGCTTGCAGGAGTTCGCCTATTCTTCCTCGTCAAAGGCCTCTCGGGCTCTTCATCATCATCAGGGAGGTCAATAATGTTGGGAGCTGTGCAAAGTTTAATTGCCAAAATCACGTCACCCAATGATGCACATTGCAGTTGAATCGACCGAACAAAGACAGTATGGCAGAAATCATACCCGGATTAGAAGTGACCGCATCCTCCATCACCTCATCATCGTCCCTGTAAGCTGAGGTCCCGGAGGTGGCAGCGCTGACAGTTCCAAAGTTCGTCTAGTTAAAACAAGAAAAACAAGCAGCACGGAGCGTCGAGTGAATACAAAGAGAGACACTCATGCGGAAGCGACGGGGATATCAATCTTGATCTTCGGCAACGCCTTCCAAGTCTTCGGCTCTACAACTTTGGGGTGCTTTGGCGCCTTCTCAGTCAGGGTTGGGGAAGAGATCCATGGACGCTTCAAAGACTGACCAGCCTGAGCAGTTGCCTTGTCGCGGGCACTCGGCCGTTCTTGGTCAAGCTTGGATCGCCTCTCCCTGCAAGGGGGCGACTCGACTTCTTCTACATCGCTTGAGTCGTCGCTTACTCCATCCTCTTCACCGTCGGAAGTCCACTCGCCACTGTCGCCGCCACTCGCCTCGCCTTCTAGAGCTTGCTCTTGCTCCCCGTTGGGCATTGAATACATTTCAATAATTGCCTGAAAGAAAGCAGAGAGAACAAAGTCAGCCAACGCAGTCTAGGCGGCTGCGTGAGTGAATTCAGATTACAAGCAAAATCTCAGAATCAGACCTTCTCTGGTGCATGAGACTGGTCGAACGGAGGGACTCTCCTGGCTCCCCTGGGGTTGTCCTTGTTCCCGGTAATGCCTGACAGCCACTTCTCTAGGGTGTCGTCGTCGACCTCCTCCGGGTGGATCCGAGTGGAGTCTTCAAGACCCGAATACATCCACATCGGATGGTCTCGGGCTTGAAGGGGCTGGATGCGCCGCTGAAGGAAGACCTCCAAGAGATCCATACCGGTGACCCGGTCACGGATAAGCTGGACCACTCGATCGACCAGCACCCTCACATGCACCTTCTCCTCCGGGAGCACCTTCAAGGGGGATGGTTTCCTCACTCGGTCCATGGTAAAGGGAGGGAGGCCAGTCAATTGCCCTGGTGTCGACTGGTCTTTACAATAAAACCATGTCGACTGCCATCCGCGAACTGAGTCGGGAAGAATCATGGCCGGAAAGGAGCTTTTTCCTCTCATCTGGATACCAAGACCCTGCACATCTGGATCACTTGGGTCCTCTCGTCACTCGGATTGGCCTTTTTCACTGTCTGGGAGCGACAAGTGAAAATATGCTTGACAAGACCCCAGTGAGGCCGGCAACCCAGGAAATTCTCACACAAAGAAATGAAAGCGGCGAGATAAACGATTGTGTTGGGAGTAAAATGGTGGAGTTGTGCCCCAAAGAAGTTCAGGAATCCTCGAAAGAAAGGGTGAGGAGGCAAGGAAAATCCACGGTCGACGTGGGTGGCAAGAAGAACGCGCTCACCCTCCCGGGGTTGCGGCTCTGATTCCTTCCCCGGAAGCTGCGCCGAGTCGTAGGGGATCAAACCTCCCTCGGCCAGGTCATCGAGGTCTTCTTGGGAGATCTTCGAGTGGATCCAGTCACCCTGGATCTAGCCCTTCGGTAGGCCGGTTCGCTAGGAGGATCCGCCCCGACCGGTCGCCTTCCCCTTCGACCTC
This sequence comes from Triticum dicoccoides, assembly GCF_002162155.2. Classification (NCBI taxonomy): domain Eukaryota; kingdom Viridiplantae; phylum Streptophyta; class Magnoliopsida; order Poales; family Poaceae; genus Triticum; species Triticum dicoccoides. The sequence continues at coordinate 472,206,209 of NC_041384.1, forward strand.
GCCGTCGCATTCTTTGCCCGCTCCAGAGCCGCCGTCTTCTCCTTCCCCATCGTCGCCGGCAAGACGCGTACGGAACGGCGGCGCGAGAGCGAGAGTGGGCACAACAGAGGAGCGTGAAGAGGAGAAGAGATAATGGGGACGCACTATTCGGGAGACCTCGGTCCAACGCCTTATATGAGGCCGCTTCCGAGTGGCTGACTGGTAGGCGCGGGTGGTTCTGTCAAATCACGTAACGATCGCGCGCGCGATAGGTGGCGAAAAAGGTGGCGCGGGGATCGAGGCGACTCCGCTCTATCCCATCCAATTACTGCGGCCACCCCCGTCCCGCGCGCTTCCCAAAATTCGGATCCCGCGAAATCTGCGGGCAGCAAACAACTTGTCAGACCAAAGACCTCCTCCGCACCGTCACTCGGAGCCCTACAAGTAAATAAACTCACTCGACGAAAACTAAGAATGGATCAAGGCGACTGAAAAGGAAGTTGCTGTCATCACTCAAGTTCGTTGATCCGAAACAAGATAGGCTCATGGCATGAAAAACGAGTCGGAGAAGTTCTCAACTCCTTCCCCACTCAAACCTCGATCCATTCGGGGGCTAATGATGAAGCTATGTACCTAGGGTAGGGTCATGGACCTGTCCTAACTGCCCTATCCAAGGACATCTCTAGAAGAAATCACCTTTCAATCGACTTGGAGGTGTTCCACTCGACAGACTCGAAGACACTCGACCAAGAAGCAATCACCCGACCAAGATCCAACCACTCGACGGCCAGGAGACCTAAAGTCACTCCGCACGCTAACAGTCGGTCATTAAGTAGCTTTTATGGTCATCATAGCACTTTATTACTAGCGTTACCAGTAATGCCCTGCCTTAATGTACATTGAACCCTTTGTAACGTGGGCTGGCCGGGGTCCTGGCACACTCTATATAAGCCACCCCCCTCCTCCGAGACAAGGGTTCGCACCCCTGTAATTCATACTCGCATAATCCAGTCGACCGCCTCCGGGCTCCGAGACGTAGGGCTATTACTTCCTCCGAGAAGGGCCTGAACTCGTAAACCTTGCGTTCTTACAACTTCTCCATAGCTAAGATCTTGCCTCTCCATACTTACCCCCCTACACTACTGTCAGACTTAGAACCACGACAGGTTTGGAAGAGTGTCAACTTTAGATCCCACATATTTGGAGAATGTTCAATCTTATGAAGTATTTGATAAAAGTGGGTTTGGAGAGGTCATGACTTCAATTGATGTTAATCCCACTATTTTGGAAGAGTGTCAACTTTGCATACATGTGGATCGTGTTAAGAATATGTTTTGTGATAGATATATTGTTGAATTTGATTATGATCCTAAATGTAATTATTATGAGAGAGGAAAATATGGTGGTAGAAATTTTCATGTTACTAAATTACCTCTCGTTATGTTGAGATTGTTATTGTTTCTTTTCGCTTCCTTGCATATGCTAGTTTTTGCTTGCCTTGATAATTTGTTTGCCTATAAGATGCCTATCCTTAGGAAGTATGTTAGACTTAGATGTGTTTGTCACATGTTTTATGATGCTCTCTAATTTGGTAGGATTTTTCGAGTTACAGAAGTATTTGAAACCTACAGATTACTACAGACTGTTCTATTTTTGACAGATTCTATTTTTCGCGTGGTGTTTGCTTATTTTGATGAATCTATGGCTAGTATCGGGGGGTATGAACCATAGAGAAGTTGGAATACAGTAGGTTTAACACCAATATAAATAAAGAATGAGTTCATTACAGTACCTTGAAGTGGTGGTTTGTTTTCTTATACTAACGGAGCTCATGAGATTTTCTGCTGAGTTTTGTGTTGTGAAGTTTTCAAGTTTTTGGGTAAAGATTTGATGGATTTTGGAATGAGGAGTGGCAATAGCCTAAGCTTGGGGATGCCCATGGCACCCCAAGTTAAAATTCAAGGACAACCAAAAGCCTAAGCTTGGGGATGCTCCGGAAGGCATCCCCTCTTTCGTCTTCGTCCATCGGTAACTTTACTTGGGGCTATATTTTTATTCACCACATGATATGTGTTTTGCTTGGAGCGTTTTGTATGATTTGAGCCTTTGCTTTTTAGTTTACCACAATCATCCTTGCTGTACACACCTTTCGGAGAGACTCACATGAATCAGAATTTATTAGAATACTCTATGTGCTTCACTTATATCTTTTGAGCTAGATAATTTTGCTCTAGTGCTTCACTTATATCTTGTTAGAGTGCGGTGGTGGTTTTATTTTATAGAAATTATTGATCTCTCATGCTTCACTTATATCATTTTGAGAGTCTTTTAGAACAGAATGGTAATTTTCTTTGGCTATAAAATTAGTCCTAATATGATAGGCATCCAAGATGGGTATAATAAAAACTTTCATATAAAGTGCATTGAATACTATGAGAAGTTTGATACTTGATGATTGTTTTCAGATATGAAGATGGTAATATTAGAGTCATGCTAGTTGATTAGTTGTGAATTTGAGAGATACTTGTGTTAAAGTTTGTGATTCCTGTAGCATGCATGTATGGTGAACCGTTATGTGATGAAGTCGGAGCATGATTTATTTATTAATTTTCTTCCTTATGAGTGGCGGTCGGGGACGAGCGATGGTCTTTTCCTCCCAATCTATCCCCCTAGGAGCATGCGCGTAGTACTTTGTTTCGATAACTAATAGATTTTTGCAATAGGTATGTGAGTTCTTTATGACTAATGTTGAGTCCATGGATTATACGCACTCTCACCCTTCCACCATTGCTAGTCTCTCTAGTACCACGCAACTTTTGCCGGTACCATAAACCTGATGCCTACTACACAACTTTCTTCTTGTAGACGTTGTTGGGCCTCCAAGTGCAAAGGTTTGTAGGACAGTAGCAAATTTTTGTCAAGTGGATGACCTAAGGTTTATCAATCCGTGGGAGGCGTAGGATGAAGATGGTCTCTCTCAAGCAACCCTGCAACCAAATAACAAAGAGTCTCTTGTGTCCCCAACACACCCAATACAATGGTAAATTGTATAGGTGCACTAGTTCGGCGAAGAGATGGTGATACAAGTGCAATATGGATGATAGATATAGGTTTTTGTAATCTGAAAATATAAAAACAGCAAGGTAACTAATGATAAAAGTGAGCTAAAACAGTATTGCAATGTGTTGAAACAAGGCCTAGGGTACATACTTTCATTAGTGCAAGTTCTCTCAACAATAATAACATAATTGGATCATATAACTATCCCTAAAATGCAACAAAGAGTCACTATAAAGTCACTAATAGCGGAGAACAAACTAAGAGATTATTGTAGGGTACGAAACTACCTCAAAGTTATTCTTTCCGATCAATCCGTTGGGCTATTCCTATGTGTCACAAACAGCCCTAGAGTTCGTAGTAAAATAACACCTTAAGATGCAAATCAACCAAAACCCTAATGTCACCTAGATACTCCAATGTCACCTCAAGTATCTGTGTGTATGATTATATGATATGCATCACACAATCTCAGATTCATCTATTCAACCAACACAAAGAACTTAAAAGAGTGCCCCAAAGTTTCTACCGGAGAGTCAAGACGAAAACGTGTGCCAACCCCTATGCATAAGTTCACGAGGTGACGGAACTCGCAAGTTGATCACCAAAACATACATCAAGTGGATCACATGATATCGCATTGTCACCACAGATAAGCACATGCAAGACATACATCAAGTGTTCTCAAATCCTTAAAGACTCAATCCGATAAGATAACTTCAAAGGGAAAACTCAAACCATTACAAGAGAGTAGAGGGGGAGAAACATCATAAGATCCAACTATAATAGCAAAGCTTGCGATACATCAAGATCGTACCACCTCAAGAACACGAGAGAGAGAGAGAGAGAGAGAGAGAGAGAGAGAGAGATCAAACACATAGCTACTGGTACATACCCTCAGCCCCGAGGGTGAACTACTCCCTCCTCATCCTGGAGAGCGCTGAGATGATGAAGATGGCCACCGGAGAGGGATTCCTATCACACCCTGGTTTTCATGCCGCAACACTTAAGCTATTAAATCATGATAAAGTGTGGTTTGACAAAAACTTTTGCATTATTTGGCTTTTATTTGGAGTTGGAATTCTCTCTGTGTTTTTCAAGTGCTCTTTAAAGTCAACACAACTCCACCTTATATACTCCATCCCTTTGCTCCAAACTTCTGCCCAATGATCATGCCATGTGTATAGAACAGTATAGTATTTTCTTACAAAAATAATTTGGCCAAATAGTATTTTCAAAAATTAGTTTTCCAAAACCCCCTGATTTGAGGTTTGCACTACAAGTACTTGATTTGGGGTATGAAAAATATTTCAAAGAGTATATTTGAAACCTATTAGATATAGGACTCCCATAAACCACAAAAATATAATTTTAAAAGTAATTTTCCTATTTTATTTAAAGGCTTTTTCTTAAGGCCAGAAATGGTCTTTAATAGGTTAAAATTATTTTAAAGCTTCAAAAATATTTGAGAAAAATTAGGGAAACTCAGTGGACATATATTTTCCATATATAAGAGTTTCAACACATGGTTCTGTTCAAAATATAGGGCACAAACCTCCAAAACCGTTTTTGTCCATTTCAAGTATTTGAAATATTTCTACAAGAAATATTTTCCAATAAATCCAGGAAAATTCTAGCAAGTCACATATGCATAATACGATGACCTTGCAAAGTTTCATCTCAATCCAAACTATTTTGGTTCACCAAACTGCCCCAAAACCATCTCTGTCCAGATTCAAGTTTAAACAACTTTGCATTGCCAACTTATTCCAAATGCCCCCAAACTTTGTGGTCATGCTCCAAAAGCCCAAATGATGACACTACACCAAGTGGTGCATCAAGGGAAAAGGTTTTGCATGACTAGATCTTGATGAGTGCATTTCTGCTGGTTTCTAGGGTTTTACAAAAGTTGCATTGGCAACTTTGCCCAAATGAGCTCAAAATTGGTGGAAGGCCCTAATTATATGTTCCATTTCACCCTATGGAGTCTCATGACAAATGGAAATCATATACTTGCCGAAACCAATATCAAACACCCTCTGCCACTTTATCAAAGTTCCATTTTTGACCTCTTCCACTAATCTCCATGGGCTCAAAGTTTTGCCACAGCCCATCCTAGTCCCCCTCTACCTCCAGTAGTAATGGCAGCATCTCAGAACAATTATTGGGGGGGGGGGGGTAAAACCACCTCTTCCTCTCTCTGTTCACCGACGGCAGCACCTCTCTCTCTCCCCCATTTTTATATGCCAGCACCCCACCTATCATCTCTCCACCCCAGGGCATCCAAGGAAACCCCAAGGCATAAGGGGACATGCCCTGGCCCTTTAAAAATGGCCATGCCAGCCATTTGCATGCTCCATAGCACGCTACAGTGCGCCCAGGCACTGTAGCCGCCCTTTGCCCGACGCCTCCGACCACCTCAGGCCTCCCCAGCACGCCAACCAACGCCCCTCGACGTCCGCGTCACGACACAGCGCTGCCCCCCTCCTCTCTCCCCCTCTCTCGCCCCTGCTCGCACGCGCGCTGGCTGCCCAAGCGCGCCAATGGTGCGGCTCACACACGCGATGCTCTCTAGCCTTCCCCCGCTCTCTCCCTTAGTTTCCCTCGGCGTAGTCCAGCCCAGCAACACCTGAGACACGGGTGCCAGCTCCTCCCGAGCCCTGTGGCGACGAGCAGGAGCTCGCCGGCGCACGGGTCCACAGCACCCCACCGTTCGCCTATTTAAGGGCCTCCCCGAGCCCTCCTCTCCTCACCACTCGCTCTCTCACTCCCCTAATCACCCCCTACACCACCAGCTCCTCTCCAAAAGCTCTCGAGCTCCAGCTCGAGCTTCGCCGCGGTGGCTCACCGTCGTTCGCACGGTAGAAGCTCTCCCCGCTCCTCCTCTGCCTCATTCTGGAACCCCCGAACACCACTGATCATTTCCCCCATGTTTCCCCTCTCTGTAGCTGCCGGAAACGGCCGGAACCGCCGCCACCCGAAGCTCCTCCACCGCGTGACCTCGTCGCCGGTGAACCAGGCCAACCCGGCGACCAGTTCCACCTCCACCCGAACGGCGACATCACTCTGAGTCCGTCCCTGCCCTTTCCCAAGCTCGTCGTGCCCTGCATCATCGCCGGTAAGCCTCGCCACCATCGGACGAGGGTTGACGACGACCCTGACAAGGGGCCCCTCTCGTCAGCCTCTCTGTCCTCTCCCTCTCTCGTGCCCTCTCTCACTGATGTCGGGCCCTGCTCGTTAGGTTTAAAAACCTGGCGCGCGCGTTGGCTTGGCTGGGCCGCCTCGCTGGCTGGGCCGCTGCCATGAGGCCGTTCTGGCCCAAAAGGCACAGTGCCCCTTTTCCTTTTTCTTTTCTAATAAATTTCCGAAAATTCCATAGAGATGAATATTTGTCCAAATAAATTAATTCCAACTCCTAAATTCCTGAAATATTGCATCCTATTTAATGGTGCAACTTTCATTCAAATCCAACAACCTTTTCTTCACTGTAAATATTTAAATGTGATTTTAAGCATTTAAATATACCTTTGTAAATCCGTAGCATTCTTTGCACAACTCCAAACTTAAAACTAGGAATTTTATCCTTCTTAGTTTTCACCCTATTATTTATTAAAAATAGGTTGACATTTCTCTAAGCACTTTGGTTTTTCTGTTTTGCTATTGCCTTATTTTTCCGTCATTTCTTTGTGCAACGCATAGATCCCGTATTTGATGAAGTAGTTGGATAATAAGAAGGAGAAGGAATTGAAGACTCTGAAGACCAAGGCAAGCAGCCCTTTGACCAAGTCTAAGAAACCCTTTTTATGCATGTCATATGGCACTTTCATTGCTTGCATCGAAGTCATGATAAAATGGTGACCACTTGAGGTGGTTTGCCTTCATTGCTTTTCTCGTTGACACTTGCATGATGCATGCCCCTACCATTCTATGAGGGTTATGCGAGTGGGTGTAGTTAGGATGCTAAGTAACTGCTATGTAAATGGGTTGGGTATATACATGGTGATGGGAGCAAGATCGTTTCCAAAAGACTTTTCGAAAACCCTGTCGGGTGCCACTTATGCCCGAAGGAGATAATGAGTTGGGTAACCACTTGATGACAAAGTGGTGTACCGAGGCAAGTGTGTGTGTTGTTTTCAAAACGGATTGGTTTAAGTTGCGACCATTATTCCAACCTTCCATGCACAACCACTCTACCCTTATATGGGAAAGGGCATTATTGATTACCTAGGTCAATACTAGCTTGGAGCCCGCATTACTAGTGACGGGAGTGTCGGGGGTGATGCTGATTCCCGCCAACACCTATGGGGACAGGGCCCCTTTTCGGTTCGGTGGGGGGCGGAGAGCGCGCAAAGAGCGGATTGAGGCAGAGCACGCGGGGAGATTTTTACCCAGCTTCGGGTCGCACGGATGCGTAAAACCCTACTGCTGCTTGTTTGTGTATATTGGATTCTTGCTCAGGAGCGATGGACGCTACCAGACTGAGCGTAAGAGTGTTTCTGGTGTTGAACGAGCCGAGCTGGCCGAGCCTCTGAACTCTCCGACCCTCGGACCCCTTTCTACGTTGCGCTTGGGCCTCCTTTTATACTCAAGGGGTCACCGACAGGGGGCAACGTAGACAAGAAGGGTAAAAATGGAAAAGGATGCGGTAGGTGCAGCTACCGCTACTGTGGATACAGTGCACCCTACCTAACTCTGACGGCAGGGGACAAGGGCATTAAATGCCTGTCTGAGTCTCCTAAACAGTGCAAAAGGTGACCGTTAGGAGTGCCACCGTTTGCCACGATGGGCTTCTCTTCATCTTCGCTTGCCACCATGTACCCCTAGCTGCACGGCCTCCCGCCACGTGCGCTCTGGGAGAGTCCCAGAGCAACATGTTAGCAGGTGAGCTGGAGCGCGGGCACGCAGTGGGGGTTTCCCGCGGCAAGCTCCTTGCCGCGGCCGTCGTCTTGTCGCGTCCGGAAGCTTGTCGCTCGCTGGATCTTGCCGGGACGCGGGGCGCGTCGCGGCAAGCTTTCTTGGTATGTCTTGAGTGGCCTTCCCGACAAGCTCCTCTTGCCGGGGTCTTGTCTCTTCCCGGCAAGCTCCTCTTGCCGGGGCCTTGGTTGGCCTTCCCGGCAAGCTCCTCTTACCGGGGCCTCGGTTGGCCTTCCCGGCAAGCTCCTCTTACCGGGGCCTTGGTTTGAGTACTTTGTTCTTGAATGGTCTTCAAGGGAACCACGGAAGGTCCTGGTGGTCACCCGGCAAGCCTTGCCGCGGGGCGCTGCAACTGCCCGTGCACGAGTTCGGGGTAATAGGGTACCCCTACTCTAGTACACCGACAGGAGCCCCCGGGCCTGGGCCATACACGGTGCCGAGCGCTGTTGGGCCAGGCCCAAAACAGTGCACGGGCATGCGCGGCCTAGGTCACACCGAATATAACTCTGCTCCCACCGCGCACGCCCAGAACGGCACGCGTCAAACGTGGCGTCGTGGGAGAGATCGTGGGTGGCGTGCGTGGGGCTAAGCCCCCCGAGCATGCGTCAGGCCACGATGATGGGGACGATTCACGCCCTCCTCCTTAAACGGAGGTAGGTGTGAGGGCGTGGTGCATTTACTGGACGGGGCTGGTGCGCGGTTTTCGGGACGTCCACTCCCCGCGTTCACGGGGCGGAGCGATGCTGCCTCATATGTCGCCTCAGTTCTGCATCCCCGCCACGCGGCTCCCATGCGCTTGAGGTCACGGATGGTGGATTGGGAAACTGGGCCATCGCGAGCGGGTTGGCCCCGACTCCCTGCCCTTCCCGTGCCTTGATTCGCTGAGCGGGGCGGCCGAGCCCCCACCTTGCTCCTTTATAAAGAGCAGGATGGGAGCATGGAAAACCCGCACTCTCTCATCTTCTCCTTTCTTTAGCTTCTGCTCCCCTTTCTCTCATCTGCCATGGAGAAAGGGAACCCAGGCCCTTCCTCGGTGGCGGCGAGGGTCGCCGCCAGACAGCGGCTCTCTCCCTCTTCTGCGCCCGTGGTGGCAGAGCCGGTCTTGAGGGGAAGAGGAAGAGGACGAGGTCGCGGACGAGGTCGGGGACGAGGTCGAGGCGCTCGGGGAAGAGGCGGTCGGGGCGGCGCGTCAGCTTCACCTCCGCCGGCGGCTCTTCCCCCCACGGCGGTCCATATAGGGGACGACCCTTGCGAGTTCTTCGTCAGGCTGCGCCGGGCGCCTCGTCGTCGCCTCCGGCTTCCTGCTCCGTTTGTGCGCGCGATGGAAGTGGAGCCTCCCGAGACGCTGAGACTGCACATGAGGGGCTGTGGGATCAGCGGCACGCGAGTCCGCGTTGCATTCCCAGCCCCTAATGTGATGTATCTTGATCGAGGGTGGAAGACATTCGCCCGCATCCACAGCTTGATGGAGGGGTTTACCCTCCATTTTAAGTTGATGGAGCGCGATCTCCTCTACGTCAAGGCCTTCGGGTGCTTCGGCACTCGGGCGAAGTGCTGCGTGGATAGCTCCTCCGACAGTGAAGGCTCCTCCTTGAGCGAGAGCGACGAGGAGGGGAGCGACAGCGACGACGAGGGTAGCGGGCGGCGGAGTAGCGGGTCCGACTAGGCGTCGGGCGCCGCCTTGCGCGGCACCGGCGACTCCATCATCCGCGTCGCCGGCTTCTTGAACTCCCCGGGGTCGTCTCCTTGGGCGGCTGGCGTAGGAAGGCTGCGGAAGGGGAAGAGGGCAGGCGACAAGGCCGTCAAGCCGGAGTACGAGGGCGTGGTGCCCTCGACAGCGTGCTGACGTCCCACCGCCCCGTCTTCGAGCCCCGCTTCCGGCGTCGCCGTCGCCGTCCAGCCTTCGGACGGCTCCCCGGGATGTTCCCTTGGTGTCTTCTGGCACCCGTAGCTCTCCTAGGCACTCCTTTTGCCCTTTTCGCCTCCTTGACCTGCCTCCTGAGTGGGATGTTTTTTAATGAAAGGGGATGCTTGCCGGGGTATTTGTCTCGCGAGTTAAACCCACGCCAAGGAGCAAATCCTTGGTATCCCTCGGACAGACATTTCATCTCCCGGCAACAGACCCTGCCGCCTTCCCACATCGCTCGACCTTTCTCACGCTTTTGACGGAGGCAGGGACGAGGTGGGTGCGGTTTTCCTCGCTTCATCCCCTTGCTGCCGCGACTACGACCAAACTTGGCCCCAAGAACGAGCCCCAGGGCCTAGAGTCGAGGGAGCATGGCAGTTTCCGGGAAGAAACGTGGTTTCGCATTCCCCAGTCCATAAGAGGATGCATGATGAGGGATGAAAGACTTATCTGATAGCGCAGCCCTCGGCAACTCTGGTTTGCCGTGGGCGATTCTTGGCACTCACAGCCCCCGGCGATACTGGCTTGTCGGGAAGGCTCTTATCTTCAGTAGAGAACTTTGACGTTCTCGATGCCGTCTTCCGGCAAGCTGATTGCCAGGAAGGTTTTTATCTTCAGCAGAGAACTTTGACGTTCTCGATGCTGGCTTCCGGCAAGCTGATTGCCAGGAAGGCTTTTATCTTCAGCAGAGAACTTTGACGTTCTCGATGCCGGCTTCCGACAAGCTGATTGCCAGGAAGGCTTTTGTCTTCAGCAGAGAACTTTGATGTTCTCGATGCCGGCTTCCGGCAAGCTTGTTGCCAGGAAGGCTTTTGTCTTCAGTAGAGAACTTTGACGTTCTCGATGCCGGCTTCCGGCAAGCTGATTGCCAGGAAGGCTTTTATCTTCAGCAGAGAACTTTGACGTTCTCGATGCCGGCTTCCGGCAAGCTGATTGCCAGGAAGGCTTTTGTCTTCAGTAGAGAACTTTGACGTTCTCGATGCCGGCTTCCGGCAAGCTGATTGCCAGGAAGGCTTTTATCTTCAGCTGAGAACTTTGACGTTCTCGATGCTGGCTTCCGGCAAGCTGGTTGCCAGGAAGGTTTTTATC
>NC_041384.1:472217751-472237112 GCF_002162155.2 Triticum dicoccoides
TGCCAGGAAGGCTTTTATCTTCAGCAGAGAACTTTGACGTTCTTGATGCCGGCTTCCGGCAAGCTGATTGCCAGGAAGGCTTTTATCTTCAGCAGAGAACTTTGACGTTCTCGATGCCGGCTTCCGGCAAGCTGATTGCCAGGAAGGCGTTTATCTTCAGTAGAGAACTTTGACGTTCTCGATGCCGGCTTCCGGCAAGCTGATTGCCAGGAAGGCTTTTATCTTCAGCAGAGAACTTTGACGTTCTCGATGCCGGCTTCCGGCAAGCTGATTGCCAGGAAGGCTTTTGTCTTCAGCAGAGAACTTTGACGTTCTCGATGCGGGCTTCCGGCAAGCTGGTTGCCAGGAAGGCTTTTGTCTTCAGGAGAGAACTTTGACGTTCTTGATGCCGGCTTCCGGCAAGCTGGTTGCCAGGAAGGCTTTTGTCGAAGAACTTCGTTGTTCTTGACACCGGCTCCCGGCAAGATCGTTGCCGGAAAGGCTTATGGCGAAGAACTTCATTGTTCTTGACACCAGCTCCCGGCAAGATCGTTGCCGGAAAGGCTTATGGCGAAGAACTTCGTTGTTCTTGACACCGAAAAGATTGGCCCTAAGGACGTCGCCAGCCCCCGGGCCATAACTGCGTTCAAACATAGCAAGTGATTAGCGTCCGGAGTGCACTCAACTTGCTTGCGAATTTCGACTTTTGCTGCATATTCCCTATGCCTGCTGGAATGCTTTCCGATGCGTACGATCCAGCCAGTAGCGCTTGAGGGAACGGGCCCTTAGCGGCTATTCGGGAACAACGCCTCCCGGAAAGGTTTACCTTCTTGGTTCTAGCGCAACCGCACAAGTTGCCGAGCGGACTCGAGGCAATCATGGAGCGCAACTAGCCCCGAGAAGGCTCCTCGGCATATAGGTCTATGCAGAAATCTCAAATAAATAACGCATGCTATCTTCCTGTTCAACCCCTCTTTGTACGTCCACCCTACGCTTTCTAGGGAAACTTGCCGGTGCGGGCACCCTTGCCGCGAGCGCCGAGTGCGGAACTTCAGCAGCCTGCTGGCGGGGTCGCTACCGACAAGTAATCTTGTCGCAACTAGTTGCAGCTCGCTTAAGTTGTTGAGCGGACTCGAAACAAAGTAAGGCCGCTAGCAGCTCACTTAAGTTGCTGAGCGGACTCGAAGCAAAGTAAGGGCGCTAGCAGCTCACTTAAGTTGTTGAGCGGACTCGAAACAAAGTAAGGGCGCGACTAGCTACGAGTTGATTCCTCCGCGCACAGGTTTTTCGTACAAAGAACAAGATCTCCGAGGCGGACAACTTTATATAGAAAGGAAATATCTAAAGTTTTGCATGACTTAGCTTTTTTCTGTTGCCGCACTGGCGTCGTTCTTTTGCTCGCCCGCTCCTTGGGAGCCATGACGATGAGGATTTAGCTTGCGTGCCCGCCGGATCGGGTTCGCACGATCTCGACGCCCCCTACATGGCGTGCCAGAGATGTCGGGGGCGATGCTGATTCCCGCCAACACCTATGGGGACAGGGCCCCTTTTCGGTTCAGTGGGGGGCGGAGAGCGCGCAAAGAGCGGATCGAAGCAGAGCACGCGGGGAGATTTTTACCTAGCTTCGGCCGCACGGATGCGTAAAACCCTACTGCTGCTTGTTTGTGTATATTGGATTCTTGCTCAGGAGCGATGGACGCTGCCAGACTGAGCATAAGAGTGTTTCTGGTGTTGAACGAGCCGAGCTGGCCGAGCCTCTGAACTCTCCGACCCTCGGAACCCTTTCTACGTTGCGCTTGGGCCTCCTTTTATACTCAAGGGGTCACCGACAGGGGGCAACGTAGACAAGAAGGGTAAAAATGGAAAAGGATGCGGTAGGTGCAGCTACCGCTACTGTGGATACAGTGCACCCTACCTAACTCTGACGGTAGGGGACAAGGGCATTAAATGCCTGTCTGAGTCTCCTAAACAGTGCAAAAGGTGACCGTTAGGAGTGCCACCGTTTGCCACGATGAGCTTCTCTTCATCTTCACTTGCCACCACGTACCCCTAGCTGCACGGCCTCCCGCCACGTGCGCTCTGGGAGAGTCCCAGAGCGACACGTTAGCAGGTGAGCTGGAGCGCGGGCACGAAGTGGGGGTTTCCCGCGGCAAGCTCCTTGCCGCGGCCGTCGTCTTGTCGCGTCCGGAAGCTTGTCGCTCGCCGGATCTTGCCAGGACGCAGGGCGCGTCGCGGCAAGCTTTCTTGGTATGTCTTGAGTGGCCTTCCCGACAAGCTCCTCTTGCCGGGGTCTTGTCTCTTCCCGGCAAGCTCCTCTTGCCGGGGCCTTGGTTGGCCTTCCCGGCAAGCTCCTCTTACCGGGGCCTCGGTTGGCCTTCCCGGCAAGCTCCTCTTACCGGGGCCTTGGTTTGAGTACTTTGTTCTTGAATGGTCTTCAAGGGAACCACGGAGGGTCCTGGTGGTCACCCGGCAAGCCTTGCCGCGGGGCGCTGCAACTGCCCATGCACGAGTTCGGGGTAATAGGGTACCCCTACTCTAGTACACCGACAGGGAGATTCGTTGTTGCGCTCTCTCGGGACGGGGTCGTGCCATGTAGGGCGGCCATGACTGTTTTCATAGGGCACCGGACACACCGTTGGTACCCCGTGCTTGTGGTGTGTGATGAATACGGGAGTGAGGCTCCACAATTTTAAGATGTGAAATGTTGGGCACGGGGGTTACTACCAATTGAGTGGACTCTATGTTAGTGTCGTCTAGGGAAAGATAGTGATCGGGTGCTTACCCCGGGTACTTGAGGTACCGCGGGTCGTGGATGACACGGAAGTTCCCCGGATCTTGTGGGTAAAGTGTGCAACCTCTGCAAAGTGTAAAACTATTCGAATAGCCATGTCCATGGTCGAGGATAGTTGGGTAACCACTCTTGGGCTACGTCCACATGTTTACATACCAATGTGTGTGTTTGGATAAGTGGGAAGAACTAATTGGGTCAAGTCGAAGGCATTGACATGATTGAGTTGGGTTGTTTCCAACTCTAATTATGTTGATATCTATAACCAGTCCCTATGATTACTTGAATTCTCATGATGCATGATTTACCAATTATTGAACATGTCATAGCACAATAAACTAGCTTTCTGCAAAACTTACCTATGTCATGCATTCTTGTACCTTGAGCCAAAACATGGGTTGCTTGCGAGTACATTCAAAGTACTCATTGGCTTGCCACTGGTTATTTAATTGGTCAGGCATGGAAGAGCAGGACTTCGAAGAAAAGTTCCTTGGTGACGAACATGCGAACTAGGACGTTTCCCAGTCAGAATGCCTGTAGGGTTAAGGTAGATGGCATGGGTTCTAATTACCAACGAAGATTTCCGCTGCTGAAGTCTATTTGGTATTCAGCCCTTGTGGCTTTATCTATGTAAGACTTGACCATAATGGTCATAATTTATGTAAGACGGTATGTATGGATGTAAGACTCTTGTTATTCAGCTTCTGTGTGTTCAGTGAGCATTGATCTCTGGGATCACTGTACACGTGCATTCGGTGATCACGACTTATGAGTCGGGGTCCCCACAATTCCCCCCTCCGGCAGGGTGTCAGAACGGGTCTAGATTGGTTTTCGATGGCTACTGAGGCTTCTGGCAGAGGAACTCCCGATCTATTCTGTTCTCTGGTGTTCTAGGGTATATGGACATATATAGGTGAAAGAAGTCAGTCAGGGGAGCCACGAGGGGCCCATGAGGGTGGGGGCGCGCCTAGGGGGTAGGGCGCGCCTGCTTGCCTTGTGGCTTCCTCAAAGCTTCCCTGACGTCTACTCCAAGTCTCCTGGATTGCTTCTGTTCCAAAAATAACTCTCCCGAAGGTTTCATTCCGTTTGGACTCGTTTGATATTCCTTTTCTTCGAAACACTGAAATAGGCAAGAAAACAGCAATTTGGGTTGGGCCTCCGGTTAATAGGTTAGTCCCAAAAATAATATAAAAGTTTTTAGTAAAGCCCATAAATATCCAAAATAGATAATATAATAGCATGAATACTTCATAAATTATAGATACGTTGGAGACGTATCAGCATCCCTAAGCTTAATTCCTGCTCGTCCTCGAGTAGGTAAATGATAAAAGAAATAATTTATGAAGTGTGAATGCTAGCAGGTGCACAAGTTTGATCAATGATAATTTTAATCACCTTTTCTAGCATCATTATATATCATAACAGTAGCTCAACTCATAAAACTTCTCATGATCAAGTAACAAGTTATTCACATGTTAAAGTATAGATCATAAACTTTCTTGAAAAATAACAAATCGTGTTATTAGTCATCAAACAATTACAATTCATCTTATTTTTAGGAAGGGTCTATGTTAGAGATTTGATCAGCAAACTTCACATACTCAACTATCATTTAGTCTTCCACAATTGCTAACACTCACGTGATATTTATGGGTTCAAAGTTTTAATCAGACACAGAGAAAGATAGGGGCTTATAGATTCGCCTCCCAACCTTTTACCTCAAGGGTAATGTCAACAATAATAGTTCATGATGCCTTACATCCAATTGGATATATAAAAATATATATATATCAAGATCTTTCCAACACAATGTGCTTGCCAAAGGAAAAAATGTAAAAAGGAAAGGTGAAGATCACCATGACTCTTGCATAAGGTATAAGACAAGAATAAAAGATAGACCCTTCGTAGAGGGAAGCAGAGGTTGTCATGCACTTTTATAGTTGGATGCACAAAATCTTAATGCGAAAGAACATCAGTTTATATTGCCACTTGTGATAGGGACCTTTATTATGCAGTCCGTCTCTTTTATTGCTTCCACATCACAAGATCGTATAAAGCTTATTTTCTCCACACTAATAGATCATACATATTTAGAGAGCAATTTTTATTGCATGCACCGATCACAACTTGCTTGAAGGATCTTACTCAATCCGTAGGTAGGTATGGTGGACTCTCATGGCAATACTGGTTTAAGGGATGTTTGGAAGCACAAGTAGTATCTCTACTTGGTGCAAAGAATTTGGCTAGCATGAGGGGTAAAGGCAAGCTCAGCATGTCGAATGATCCATGAAAATATACTTTATTTTCGATATGAGAAAACATAACCCATTACGTTGTCTTCCTTGTCCAACATCAACCTTTTAGCATGTCATGTTTTAATGAGTGCTCACAATTACAAAATATGTCCAAGATAGTATATTTATATGTGAAATATCTCTTCCTTCAATATTCTTTCATGAATTGTTCAAGTGACCAATACAATGTTTGCTAACTTTCAATAAATTTACCGCCTCTACTTCTTATATGTGAAGTCATTACTCCCCATGGGATAAGAATATGAAACATATATAATTTCAGATTTATTATATTCAATTCATTCAACTATTTACTCATAGGATATAAGTGAAGCACACGAGTAAATGACAAACTACTCCAAAAAGATATAAGTGAAGATCAATGAGTGGTTAAATAATTATTTAGCTATGTGAAGACTCTCCATTTAATAATTTCAGATCTTGATATTTTATTCAAACAGCAAGCAAAACAAAATAAAATGACATTCTAAGAATAGCAAACATCATGTGCATAAGCAAAAACTTAGGCTCAACCGATACTAACCGATAGTTGCCGAAGAAGAAAGGTGGGATGCCAACCGGGGCATCCCCAAGCTTAGACGCTTGAGACTTCTAGAAATATTATCTTGGGATGCCTTGGGAATCCCCAAGCTTGAGATTTTGTGTCTCCTTAATTCCTCTCATATCACGGTCTCCTTAAATCTCAAAAGTTTCATCCACACAAAACTCAACAAGGACTCGTGAGATAAGTTAGTATAAACCAATGCAAAAACCTTATCATACTCTTATGTAGAAAATCACTAAAATTATTAATAAACATTGCATACTAAATGCCTCCGCATATTTAATAGTCCTATCCTCAAATAGAATCATTAAACAAGCAAACATATGCAAACAATGCAAACATAACAACAATCTGCCTAAACAGGACAGTCTGTGGAGAATGCAGCAAGATCCATACTTCCCTAGCTCCAAAAATTATTAAAGAAAATTCCCACTGTAGTAAATTTATCAGATCTTATTATGAAAAAGGTTTCAACATTTTATCACATTCTGACTTTTCTAGGGAATTTTTGCAACAGCGGTAAACTTTCTATTTTCAAACAGCAACATGTAGACTTGTAAAATAGGCATAGTAAAGGCTATCAATGCCACTTTTATTGAAATAAAAGATGCAAAACATTGTTCTAAATAACAGCAAGCAAATCCTAACAAAATAAATTGACGCTCCAAGCAAAACACATATAATCTGGTGAATAAAAATATAGCTCCAAGTAAAGTTACCGATGGACGAAGACGAAAGAGGGGATGCCTTCCGGGGCATCCCCAAGCTTAGGCTTTTGGTTGTCCTTGGATTTTACCTTGGGGTTCCTTGGGAATCCCCAAGCTTAGGCTCTTGCCACTCCTTATTCTATAGTCCATCGAATCTTTACCCAAAACTTGAAAACTTCACAACACAAAACGTAACAGAAAACTCGTGAGCTTCGTTAGTAAAAGAAAACAAACCACCACTTCAAGGTATTGTAATGAACTCATTCTTTATTTATATTGGTGTTAAACCTACTGTATTCCAACTTTTCTATGGTTCATAAACTCTATGACTAGCCATAGATTCATCAAAAGAAGCAAACAACACACGAAAAACAAAATCTGTCAAAAACAGAACAGTCTGTAGTAATCTGTAGGTTTCGAATACTTATGGAACCACAAAAATTCTAAAATAAATTTCTGGATGTGAGGAATTTATCTATTAATCATATGAAAAAATAATTAACTAAATAGCACTCTCCAGTAAAAAACGACAGCAAATCTCGTGAGCGCTAAAGTTTCTGTTTTTTACAGCAAGATCACAAAGACTTTCCCCAAGTCTTCCCAAAGGTTCTACTTGGCACAAACACTAATTAAAAGCATAAAACCACATCTAAACAGAGGCTAGATGAATTTATTTAATACTAAACAGGATCAAAAAGCAAGGAACAAAAATAAAATTGTGTTGCCTCCCAACAAGTGCTATCGTTTAACGCCCCTGGCTAGGCATGATGATTTCAATGATGCTCACATAAAGGATAAGAATTGAAACATAAAGAGAGCATCATGAAGAATATGACTAGCACATTTAAGCCTAAACCACTTCCTATGCATAGGGATTTTGTGAGAAAACAACTTGTGGGAACAAGAATCAACTTGCATAGGAAAGCAAAACAAGCATAACTTCAAGATTTTAAGCACATAGAGAGGAAACTTGATACTATTGCAATTCCTACGAGCATATATTCCTCCCTCATAATAATTTTAAGTAGAATGATTAATGAATTCAAAAATATATATAACCATCACATAAAGCATTCTTTTCATGATCTACAAGCATGCAAAGTTGACACTCTTCCAAAATAGTGGGATTAACATTAACTAAAGTCATGGCCTCTCCAAACCCACTTTCATAATTATCACAATAAGATTCAACACCCTCAAAAATAGTGGGATCATTACTTCCTAAAGTTGACACTCTTCCAAACCCACTTTCATCAATATAATCACCATAAATAAGAGGCATGCTATCATCAAAATAAATTTTCTCATCAAAACTTGGGGGACAAAAAATATCATCTTCATCAAACATAGCATCCCCAAGCTTGTGGCTTTGCATATCATTAGCATCATGGATATTCAAAGAATTCATACTAACAACATTGCAATCATGCTCATCATCCAAATATTTAGTGCCAAACATTCTAATGCATTCTTCTTCTAAGACTTTGGCACAATTATGGGAATCCTCATTTTCATGAAAGATATTAAAAAGATGAAGCATATGAGGTACCCTCAATTCCATTTTTTTGTAGTTTTGTTTTTATAGACTAAACTAGTGATAAAACAAGAAACTAAAAGATTCGATTGCAAGATCTAAATATATACCTTCAAGCACTAACCTCCTCGGCAACGGCGCCAGAAAAGAGCTTGATGTCTACTACACAACCTTCTTCTTGTAGACGTTGTTGGGCCTCCAAGTGCAAAGGTTTGTAGGACAGTAGCAAATTTCCCTCAAGTGGATGACCTAAGGTTTATCAATCCGTGGGAGGCGTAGGATGAAGATGGTATCTCTCAAGCCACCCTGCAACCAAATAATAAAGAGTCTCTTGTGTCCCCAACACACCCAATACAATGGTAAATTGTATAGGTGCACTAGTTCAGCGAAGAGATGGTGATACAAGTGCAATATGGATGATAGATATAGGTTTTGTAATCTGAAAATATAAAAACAGCAAGGTAACTAATGATAAAAGTGAGCTAAAACGGTATTGCAATGTGTTGAAACAAGTCCTAGGGTTCATACTTTCACTAGTGCAAGTTCTCTCAACAATAATAACATAATTGGATCATATAACTATTCCTCAACATGCAACAAAGAGTCACTCCAAAGTCACTAATAGCGGAGAACAAACGAAGAGATTATTGTAGGGTACGAAACCACCTCAAAGTTATTCTTTCCGATCAATCCGTTGGGCTATTCCTATAAGTGTCACAAACAGCCCTAGAGTTCATAGTAAAATAACACCTTAAGACGCAAATCAACCAAAACCCTAATGTCACTTAGATACTCCAGTGTCACCTCAAGTATCTGTGGGTATGATCATACGATATGCATCACAAATCTTAGATTCATCTATTCAACCAACACAAAGAACTTCAAAGAGTTCCCCAAAGTTTCTACCGGAGAGTCAAGACGAAAACGTGTGCCAACCCCTATGCATAAGTTCACGAGGTCACGGAACTCGCAAGTTGATCACCAAAACATACATCAAGTGGATCACGTGATATCCCATTGTCACCACAGATAAGCACATCCAAGACATACATCAAGTGTTCTCAAATCCTTAAAGACTCAATCCGATAAGATAACTTCAAAGGGAAAACTCAATCGATTACAAGAGAGTAGAGGGGGAGAAACATCATAAGATCCAACTATAATGGCAAAGCTCGCGATAGATCAAGATCGTACCACCTCAAGAACACGAGAGAGAGAGATAGAGAGAGAGAGAGAGATCAAACACATAGCTACTGGTACATACCCTCAGCCCCGAGGGTGAACTACTCCCTCCTCTTCATGGAGAGCGCCAGGATGATGAAGATGGCCACCAGAGAGGGATTCCCCTCTCCAACAGGGTGCCGGAACGGGTCTAGATTGGTTTTCGGTGGCTACGGAGGCTTCTGGCAGTGGAACTCCCGATCTATTCTGTTCTCTGGTGTTTTTAGGGTATATGGACATATATAGGCGAAAGAAGTCGGTCAAGGGAGCCACGAGGGTGGGGGCGCGCCCAGGGGGTAGGGCGTGCCTCCTTGCCTCGTGGCTTCCTCGAACCTTACCTGACGTCTACTCCAAGCCTCCTGGATTGCTTCCATTCCAAAAATAACTCTCCTGAAAGTTTCATTCCGTTTGGACTCTGTTTGATATTCCTTTTCTTCGAAACACTGAAATAGCAAGAAAACAACAATTTGGGTTGGGCCTCCGGTTAATAGGTTAGTCCCAAAAATAATATAAAAGTGTTTAGTAAAGCCCATAAACATCCAAAACAGATAATATAATAGCATGAATACTTCATAAATTGTAGATACGTTGGAGATGTATCAAAACCCACCATATATCTTCCTCAAAACAGCCACCATACCTACCTATTATGGCATTTACATAGCCATTCCGAGATATATTGCCATGCAACTTTCCACCGTTCTGTTTATAATGACATGCTTCATCATTGTCATATTGCCTTACATGATCATGTAGTTGACATTGTATTTGTGGCAAAGCCACCATTCATAATTTTTTCATACATGTCACTCTTGATTCATCGCATATCCCGGTACACCGCCATAGGCATTCACATAGAGTCATATTTTTGTTCTAGTATCGATTTGTAATTATTGAGTTGTAAGTAAATAAAAGTGTGATGATCATCATTATTAGAGCATTGTCCTAGTGTGGAAAGGATGATGGAGACTATGATTCCCCCACAAGTCGGGATGAGACTCCGGACGAAAAAAAGAGGCCATAAAAAGGAAAGGCCCGGATAAAAAAGAGAGAGAGAAAAAGAGAGAAGGGACAATGCTACTATCCTTTTACCACACTTGTGCTTCAAAGTAGCACCATGATCTTCATGATAGAGAGTCTCATATATTGTCACTTTCATATACTAGTGGGAATTTTTCATTATAGAACTTGGTTCCAATGATGGGCCTCCTCAAAATGCCCTAGGTCTTCGTGAGCAAGCAAGTTGGATGCACACCCACTTAGTTTCTTTTTGAGCTTTTGTATACTTATAGATCTAGTGCATCCATTGCATGGCAATCCCTACTCACTCACATTGATATCTATTGATGGGCATCTCCATAGCCCGTTGATACGCCTAGTTGATGTGAGACTATCTTCTCCTTTTTGTCTTCTCCACCACTACCATTCTATTCCACCTATAGTGCTATATCCATGGCTCACGCTCATGTATTGCTTGAAGATTGAAAAAGTTTGAGAACGTCAAAAGTATGAAACAATTGCTTGGCTTGTCATTGGGGTTGTGCATGATTTAAATATTTTGTGTGGTGAAGATAGAGCATAGCTAGACTATATGATTTTGTAGGGATAACTTTCTTTGGCCATGTTATTTTGAGAAGACATAATTGCTTAGTTAGTATGCTTGAAGTATTATTATTTTATGCCAATATTAAACTTTTATCTTGAATCTTTTGGATCTGAATGTTCATGCCACAATAAAGAGAATTACTTTGGAAATTATGTTAGGAAGCATTCCACATCAAAAATTCTATTTTTATCATTTACCTACCTGAGGATGATCAGGAATTAAGCTTGGGGATACTTGATACGTCTCCAATGTATCTATAATTTTTTATTGTTCCATGCTATTATATTATTTGTTTTGGATGTTTAATGGGCTTTATTATGCACTTTTATATTATTATTGGGACTAACCTATTAGCCGAAGGCCCAGTGCAAATTGCTGTTTTTTTGCCTATTTCAGTGTTTCGCAGAAAAGGAATATCAAACGGAATCCAAACGGAATGAAACCTTCGCGAGGATCGTCTTTAGAACAAATGCAATCCAGGAGACTTGGAGTGTACGTCAAGAAAGAAGCAAGGAGGCCACGAGGTAGGAGGACGTGCCCAGGGGGCCAGGCGTGCCCCCACCCTCGTGGGCCCCTCGCAGCTCCACCGACCTACTTCTTCCTCCTATATATACCCATATACCCTGAAAACATCCAGGAGCACCATGAAACCCTATTTCCACCACCGCAACCTTCTGTACCCGCGAGATCCCACCTTGGGGCCTTTTCCGGCGCTCCGCCGGAGGGGGAATCGATCACGGAGGGCTTCTACATCAACACCATAGCCTCTCCGATGATGTGTGAGTAGTTTACCACAGACCTTTGTGTCCATAGTTATTAGCTAGATGGCTTCTTCTCTCTCTTTGGATCTCAATACAAAGTTCTCCTCGATTCTCTTGGAGATCTATTCTATGTAATTCTTTTTGCAGTGTGTTTGTCGAGATACGATGAATTGTGGGTTTAGGATCAAGATTATCTATGAACAATATTTGGTTCTTCTCTGAATTCTTTTATGCATGATTTAAATATCTTTGCAAGTCTCTTCGAATTATCAGTTTGGTTTGGCCTACTAGATTGATCTTTCTTGCAATGGGACAAGTGCTTAGCTTTGGGTTCAATCTTGCGGTGTCCTTTCCCAGTGACAGCAGGGGCAGCAAGGCACATATTGTATTGTTGCCATCGAGGATAAAAAGATGGGGTTTATATCATATTGCTTGAGTTTATCCCTCTACATCATGTCATCTTGCCTAATTTGTTACTCTGTTCTTATGAACTTAATACTCTAGATGCATGCGGGATAGCAGTCGATGTGTGGAGTAATAGTAGTAGATGCAGAATTGTTTTAGTCTACTTGTCACGGACGTGATGCCTATATACATGATCATGCCTAGATATTCTCATAACTATTCTCTTTTCTATCAATTGCTGGATAGTATTTGTTCACCCACCGTAGATTATGATATCTTGAGAGAAGCCACTAGTGAAACCTATGGCCCCTGAGTCTAATCTCCATTATATTATTCTCCCAAAAACTAGCCATTTTTGTTGCTGTTTATTTTGCAATCTTTATTTTCAAATCTATACCACAAAAATACCAAAAATAGTTATCTTATTATCTCTATCAGATCTCACTCTCGTAAGTGATCGTGAAAGGATTGACAACCCATTTATCGCGTTGGTTGCGAGGTTCTTGTTTGTTTGTGCAGGTACTAGGCGACTTGCGTGTAGTCTCCTACTGGATTGATGCCTTGGTTCTCAAAAACCTGAGAGAAATACTTACGCTACTTTGCTGCATCACCCTTTCTTCTTCAAGGGAAAACCAACGCATGCTCAAGAGGTAGGATTGATGCTCTCGAAGCTTCTCTAGAACAAGTCGAAGATGTTCAGCATGTTCTTCTTTGTTCTACGAATATACCAGGATATCATCCAGATAGACTATGATGAACTTGTCGAGGTAATCCATGAATATGTGTTCATTAGACGGGAGAATGTGGCTGGAGCATTAGTCAAGCCAAAAGACATGACGGTGTACTCGTAAGAACCATAACGAGTGAAGAATGCGGTCTTTGGAATATCCTCTTCACAAACACGGATCTGGTGGTAACCTAACCTCAAGTCGAGTTTAGAGAATATCGATGAACCAGCCATTTGATCATACAGATCATTGATCTGAGGAAGGGGATATTTGTTCTGAATTGTAGCTTGGTTGGTAGGACGGTAGTCTTGGACCAAACGGTTCGTTCTGTCCTTCTTCTTGACGAAGAGAGAAGGTGCTCCCCAAGCAGAGCAACTTGGATGAATGAAACCCTTGCAAAGAGATTTGTTGATTTCCTCCTTAAGTTCAAGGAGCTCATGAGGTGGCATTTTGTAGTGTCGTTTGGCGATAGGAACGGTGCCTGGTTTCAAGTCGATGACGAACTCGACAGCCCGAGCAGGGGGTATTCCTGGAAGTTCTTCTGGAAAGATGTCTAGGAAGTCGCGAACAACTGGAATCTTTTCAATTCCCTCAAGAGGTGTTGCGTTCAACGCATTCAAGACATAAAGTCGTCCTTCAGCGTTTTGAACAATTTGAGCATGGTAGATTACTATCTCATCGGAAGGATGTAGGAGATGAACGACTTTGGTGACGCAAACGATAGAATAGATATGTGCTTTCAACCATTCCATTCCCAGAATGAGGTTAATGTTGGAAGACTCCAGAATAATGGGAGAAACATGAAATTACAACCCTTCGATTTCAACAGGGATGTCGCGACCAATCATGGTTGCTCGACACTGACCCGCAGGGGTGCGTACCACAATTGGAGTGTTCATGGGCTCGCATCGAATGTCGTGTGCATATGCAAAATTTTCTGACATGAATGAATGCGATGCTCCTGAATCGAATAAAACAGATGCTGGTACTGAATTAACAAGGAGAGTACCCATCACAATAGCAGGCTGAGATTGAGCTTCATTCAGATCAACATGATTAGCCTGACCACGACCATAAGGTCGAGCATTGTTGTTGCGGGTCCGGTTGTTATGGGCAGTAGAAGGCAGAGCCAACTGGTTTTGATTCTAAGGGCAGTTTCTGGAACGGTGACCTGGAAGGCCACACTTGAAGCACATACCATCATTGGGATTGGGAGCAGGAGCTTGGGGTGGTGCAGTCCGAAGAGGATGCCTCCTTGGTGGCGGAGGCAGACGCGGAGCAGCATAGGATTGTCTTGGTGTAGGTGCAGTTGGACGATACATGTTGTGGGGAATCCATATCCGACGCTTCTGCGCCGATGGGCCCAAAGATGAGCAAGCATCACGGTTGTGCCTGAGGGATCCCTGGTGTTCCTGAAAACCAGTCTCAACCTAAATAGCCTTGTTCACCAAGGTGGCAAAGTTGGCAAAGTCATGAACGAGCAGTGCTAGCTTGATATCAGGGTGAAGTCCATCACGGAACTTTTCTTGCCTACGAGCATCAATTGCAATGTCTTCTTCAGCATAACGAGACAAGTTGAGAAATTCCCACTCATAAGCATCTATAGTCTTGTTGCCTTGGGTGAGGTTGCGGAACTCACGCTTCTTCTTGTCCATGATTCCTTGAGGAATGAAGCGGGCATGGAAAGCATCTTGGAAATCTAGCCAAGTGATTATTATTCCAACCGGCAGGGTACGCCTATGGTTGTCCCACCATTGAGCAGCGGGACCCTTGAGGAAGAAGGATGCGAAGGTGACATAGCTTGCAGGGGCTACATCCGGAAGAAGGATCGAAGGTGATGACGATGGTGATGATTTCCCCCTCCCAGGGGGATGTTTGCCCGGCAGAACAGCTCCGCCGGAGCCCTGGATTGGTTCCTCTAAGGTTCCGCCTCATGGCGGCGGAGTTTTGTCATGTGAGCTTGCTTATGATTTTTTCTCGGACAAAAGACTTCATATAGCAGAAGATGAGCACCGGAGGCCTGCCAGGGGGCCCATGAGACAAGGGGCGCGCCCAGGGGGGTAGGGCGCGCCCCCCACCCTCATGGCCAGGGTGTGGGCCCCCTCTGGTTAATTCTTTCGCCATTATTTTTTATATATTCCAAAACGTGCTCCCATGAAGTTTTAGGACTTTTGGAATTGTGCAGAATAGGTCTCTAATATTTTCTCCTTTTCCACCCAGAATTCCAGCTGCCGGCATTCTCCCTCTTCATGTAAACCTTGTAAAATAAGAGAGAATAGGCATAAGTATTGTGACATTATGTTTAATAACAGCCCATAATGCAATAAATATTCATATAAAAGCATGATGCAAAATGGATGTATCATGGAGCGAGCCACTGACTTATTCAAAATAATACATATCGATGTATACGGTCCGATGAATGTTGAGGCTCGCAACGGGTATCGTTATTTTCTGACCTTCACAGATGATTTGAGCGGATATGGGTATATCTACTTAATGAAACATAAGTCTAAAACATTTGAAAAGTTCAAAGAATTTAAGAGTGAAGTGGAAAATCATCGTACTTAGAAAATAATGTTTCTACGATCTGATCGCGGAGGCAAATATTTGAGTTACGAGTTTGTTCTTCATTTGAAACAATATGGAATGGTTTCGCAACTCATGCCACCTGGTACACCACAGCGTAAAGGTGTGTCCAAACGTCATAACCGTACTTTATTAGATATGGTGTCATCTATGATGTCTCTTATCGATTTACCACTATCGTTTTGGGGTTATGCATTGCTACCTCTTGAGCATGCATTGGTTTTCCCTTGAAGAGGAAAGGGTGATGAAGCAAAGTAGCATAAGTATTTCCCTCGGTTTTTGAGAACCAAGGTTTCAATCCAGTAGGAGACTACACACAAGTCCCTCGTACCTGCACAAACAAACAAGAACCTCGCAACCAACACGATAAAGGGGTTGGCAATCCCTTCACGGTCACTTACGGGAGTGAAATCTGATAGAGATAATAAGATAAATATTTTTGGTATTTTTGTCGTATAGATTGGAAAATAAAGATTGCAAAATAAACGGCAAAAGAAATGGCTAGTTGTTGGGAGAATAATATAATGGAGAATAGACCCGGGGGCCATAGGTTTCACTAGTGGCTTCTCTCAAGATAGCATAATCTACGGTGGGTGAACAAATTACTGTCAAGCAATTGATAGAAAAGCAAATAGTTATGAGATTATCTAGGCATGATCATGTATATAGGCATCACGTCCGTGACAAGTAGACCGAAACGATTCCACATCTACTACTATTACTCCACACATCAACCGCTATCCAGCATTCATCTAGAGTGTTAAGTTCATAAGAACAGAGTAACGCATTAGGAAAGATGACATGATGTAGAGGGATAAACTCAAGCAATATGATATAAACCCCATCTTTTTATCCTCGATGGCAACAATACAATATGTGCCTTGCTGCCCCTGCTGTCACTAGGAAAGGACACCGCAAGATTGAACCCAAAGCTAAGCACTTGTCCCATTGCAAGAAAGATCAATCTAGTAGGCCAAACCAAACTGATAATTCGAAGAGACTTGCAAAGATATTTAAATCGTGCATAAAAGAATTCAGAGAAGAACCAAATATTGTTCATAGATAATCTTGATCCTAAACCCACAATTCATCGGATCTCGACAAACACACCGCAAAAAGAATTACATCGAATAGATCTCCAAGAGAATCAAGGAGAACTTTGTATTGAGATCTCCAAGAGAAGCCATCTAGCTAATAACTATGGACCCGTAGGTCTGTGGTAAACTACTCACACATCATCGGAGAGGCTATGGTGTTGATGTAGAAGCCCTTCGTGATTGATTCCCCCTCCGGCGGACCGGAAAAGGCCCCAAGATGAGATCTCATGGGTATAGAAGATTGTGGCGGTGGAAATAGGGTTTCATGGTGCTCTTGGATGTTTTCAGGGTATATGGGTATATATCGGAGGAAGAAGTAGGTCGGTGGAGCTGCGAGGGGCCCACGAGGGTGGGGGCGCGCCCTCCTATCTCGTGGCCGCCTCGCTACTTCCTTGACGTCCACTCCATGTCTCCTGGATCACGTTTGTTCCAAAAAAGATCCTCGCGAAGGTTTCATTCCGTTTGGATTCTGTTTGATATTCCTTTTCTGCGAAACACTGAAATAGGCAAAAAAAACAGCAATTTGCACTGGGCCTTCGCTTAATAGGTTAGTCCCAAAAATAATATAAAAGTGCATAATAAAGCCCATTAAACATCCAAAACAAATAATATAATAGCATGGAACAATCAAAAAATTATAGATACATTGAGACGTATCATGCATTAGAGACAGCTGCATTCACGTTTAATAGGGCACCATCTATATTCGTTGAGACGACACCATATGAAATGTGGTTTGGCAAGACCTAAGTTGCGTTTCTTAAAGTTTGGGGGCAGTGATGCTTATGTGAAAAAGCTTAACCCTAATAAGCTCGAACCCAAATCGGAGAAATGCGTCTTCATAGGATACCCAAAGGAAACTATTGGGTACACCTTCTATCACAGACCCGAGGGCAAGATATTCGTTATTGAGAATGGATCCTTTCTAGAAAAAAGTTTCTCTCGAAAGAAGTGAGTGGGGGGAATGTAGAACTTGATGAGGTAATTGTACCTTCTCCCGAATTGGAAAGTAGTTCATCACAGAAATCAGTTCTAGTGATTCCTACGCCAATTAGTGAGGAAGCTAATGATGATGATCATGAAACTACAGATCAAGTTACTACCGAACCTCGTAGGTCAACCAGAGTATGGTCTGCACCAGAGTGGTACATTAATACTTTCTGGAAGTCATGTTACTAGACCATGACGAACCTACGAACTATGAGGAAGCGATGATGAGCCCAGATCCCGCAAAATGCTTAAGTCCATGAAATCTGAGATGGGAACCATGTATGAGAACAAAGTGTGGACTTTGGTTGACTTGCCCAATGATCGGAAAGCCATTGAGAATAAATGGATATTCAAGAGGAAGACAGACGCTGACAGTATTATTACTATATACAAAGCTCGAATTGTCGCAAAAGGTTTTCGACAAGTTCAAGATGTTGACTATGATGAGATTTTCTCACTCGTATCGATGCTTAAGTTTGTCTGAATCATGTTAGCAATTGCCACATTTTATGAAATCTGGCAAATGGTTGTCAAACTTGCATTCCTTAATGTATTTCTTAATGAAGAGTTGTATACGATGCAACAAGAAGGTTTTGTCAATCCTAAAGGTGCTAACAAAGTGTGCAAGCTCCAGCGATCCATCTATGGACTGGTGAAAGCATCTCGGAGTTGGAATATATGCTTTGATAAAGTGATCAAAGCATATGGTTTTATACAGACTTGCGGTGAAGCCTGTATTTACAAGAAAGTGAGTGGGAGCACTACAACCTTACTGATAAGTATATGTGAATGACGTATTGTTGATCGGAAATGATGTAGAATTTTCTCGAAAGCATAAAGGAGTGTTTGAAAGGAGTTTTTCAAAGAAAGACCTTGGTGAGCCTACTTACATATTGAGCATCAAGATCTATAGAGATAGATCAAGACGCTTGATATATTTTCCAATGAGAACATACCTTGACAAGTTTTTGAAGTGGTTCAAAATGGAACAGTCAAAGAAGGAGTTCTTGCATGTGTTGCAAGGTGTGAAGTTGAGTAAAGACTCAAAACACGACCACGGTAGGAAATAGAAAGAGAATGAAAAGTCATTCCCTATCCTCAGCCATAGGTTCTATAAAGTATTCTATGATGTGTACCAGACCTATTGTGTACCTTACCTAGAGTTTGGCAAGAGGGTACAATAGTGATCCAGGAGTGGATCACTAGACATCGGTCAAAATTATCCTTAGTGGAATAAGGATATGTTTCTCGGTTATGGAGGTGACAAAAAGTTAATGTAAAGAGTTACGTCGATGCAAGTTTTGACACCGATCTGGATGACTCTGAGTCTCAATCTGGATACATATTGAAAGTGGGAGAAATTAGCTAGAGTAGCTCCGTGCAAAGCATTGTAGACATAGAAAAATTTGCAAAATACATACGGCTCTGAATGTGGCAGACCCGTTGACTAAATTTCTCTCACAAGAAAAACATGATCACTCTTTGGGTGTTAATCACATAGCGCTGCGAACTAGATTATTGACTCTAGTAAACCCTTTGGTATTAGTCACATGGAGACGTGAACTAATCACATAAACATGTGAACTATTGGTGTTAAATCACATGGCGATGTGAACTAGATTATTGAC
Source organism: Triticum dicoccoides (assembly GCF_002162155.2). Classification (NCBI taxonomy): domain Eukaryota; kingdom Viridiplantae; phylum Streptophyta; class Magnoliopsida; order Poales; family Poaceae; genus Triticum; species Triticum dicoccoides. The sequence goes on from NC_041384.1 coordinate 472,236,644, forward strand.
TCTAGTGCAAGTGGGAGACTGAAGGAAACACTACTGGAATTAGCTTATTTGCCGTCTACTGGCTGATGGCAAAGGTTTTTGCCGTCCGTTTACAGAAAACGGACGACAAAGAGCTGGCTGATGGCAAAGAAGGTCTTTGCCATTAGCCAGTTCTTTGCCATCCGCTAGCGGACGGCAAAGAATCTTTGCCGTCAACTGGCAGACGGCAAAGAGAGAGGTGGCCCCCACTAACGAGCTGATTAGAAAAACTTAACGGCCCCCTCTTTGCCGTCTGCTAGCAGACGACAAAGACAAAAAAACGGATGGCAAAGATGGGGTGGACGACAAAGAACTCACCTAACTACCGACCGAGCCCCACCCCGCCCCTTCCTCTCTCTGTTTCTCTCCCTCTCTCTTCCCGACGACCAGAGCCACCCACCGCTGCACCCGCCACCCCCGAAACCCGCCACCGCCCCCGCCACCCGCCGCC
>NC_041384.1:472237892-472239028 GCF_002162155.2 Triticum dicoccoides
AGATAATTAGTCATATTATTAAAAGCGGTAGAAAAATATGAAAAAAGAAGAAGAAAAGAAGAATATGTAGAAGGGGAAGAAGAAGAAGAGGAGGGCAGAAGAAGAATAAGAAGAAGAAATAGAGGAGAAGATGAGAAGAAGAAGAGGGAAAAGGAAAATAAGGAAGAAATAAAAGAAGAAGAAGAAGAAGAAGAGAAGGAAAGAATAAGAAGAATAAGAAAGGAAAGAAGAAGAAGAAGAAGAAGAAGAAGAAGAAGAAGAAGAAGAAGAAGAGAAGGAAAGAAGAAGAAGGATAGAAGGAAACACCCCGACCCCGACACCACACCCCGACACCAAAACAGCACCCCGACCCCGACACGGCACCCCGACACCCCGACCCCCGACACCTCCCGAAAAGGTGCTCTTTTGCCTTCCAGAGGCCGACGGGGTCATATATTTGTGAATTATGAGTTAGGTCATATATTTTTCGATTTTGTCATGAAGAACATCATATATAATTGTGTTGACTGGGTAGATTTAAATGTGCAGTTGTTTCATCGCTGCGAGGTTTGGTGTTCGACGACCACCCCGTGTGTTTGACGAGCTCTGCCCCTTCGTTCGTGGGTGAGCACAAATGACATGTACTCCTCCCCCCTTCATTATTTGCTCTGTTTCGGTGTTCGTGCCAATGAAACTTGCTAGCTAGCTATATATGTATCTTGAATCATCAGTATGCGTAACCAATATGTGTCTCTCGTTCGAAAGGGTTATAGTTATAAATATGCATGCATTTGCATATTTATAGCTGTGATTCTTTCGAATTGTCCAACGCTATCCATGGATAGCCCGAGTATGTGTAGATTGGGTTCATTTTCCCATATGCTTTGCTCCGGATGCGACGCATAAATTTCATTGGTGCCTCCCCTGTTGTTCTCCGGGTACACATCATCTCTGTTTATTGCAGAGACGTGTATCAGGAGAACAGCGGGGAGGTGCTACCGAAATTTTGCGTCGGATCCGGAGCATAGCATGGGAAAATGAACCCAATCTATACATACTCGGGTGGGATTAGGACCTATCATTACCTATTAGAGTGTAGGCTGCATGGACGTAATAAAATTGGCAAACTAGATCAACTAATGAATATATACATGGTG
>NC_041384.1:472239224-472258173 GCF_002162155.2 Triticum dicoccoides
ATATATTTGTTGTGTGTCCAGTAGCTCTGAAAGTCAAGATGAGTGATCGTGCATGGATGTACACCGGTCACACTGGTCAAAACAAATGGAGCGCTGAAGTTCACAAAAACCAAGGGGTTTGTGCAAGCCTCATTTGCAAATGGCCAGAGGAAAACCTGGTGCCCCTATTTCCAGTGCGACAATTGGGAAAACAGGACAGAGGTTGAAATGGGGAAACACCTGCAGAAGAGTGGTTTTACACCCGATTATACAGTGTGGACATTTCACGGTGAGTCTGCCCAACGTGACCGGGCTGAGGTGGTTCATCGTCGCACCGACGAGCATGGTACTAGGATGGAAAACATGGTGCAAGACTTGGATGATGCTCGGGATTCGGACGAGGAGATGGAGGAATCTGCAAAGGCCTTCAATTAAATGTTGGAGTCTTCAAAATGTCCGCTCCACGAGCACACTGAGCTTTGTCAGTTGGATGCCATCTCACAAGTAATGGCTCTGAAGGCTCAGTTCAACTTGGGCAGAGAATGCTACAATGCAATGATGACAGTATTTGGACGCTTTCTACCCAAAGGCCATGTAATGTCTGCAAACCTGTACCAGTCGGACAAAATCCTCCGTGTACTGAAGATGCCCTATGAGAAGATACATGCCTATGAGAAAGGATGTGCCTTATTTAGGCTTGACTATGCGGACTTGAACTATTGTCCCATTTGCAAGTCTTCCAGGTATGTTGTGGCAGACAACAGTATGGGTCAGAAGACGCAGACCAAAATCCCCGTTAGTGTTCTTCGGCATATGCCAATCGTACTAAGATTTAAACGTCTTTTCATGGTCGAAGAGACGGCCAGACAGATGACATGGCACAAAAGGGGCAAAAGAATCAAATTAGATGCAGATGGGAATCTGATGATGGTACACACATCGGATGGTGTTGCATGGAAAAAGTTTGATGAATTACATGATGAAAAAGCGGCAGATCCGAGGCATCCTCGAGTTGGCATCAGCATGGATGGGTTCTGTTTGTTTGGTCTGACGGTTACCCAATACAGTTGTTGGCCTATATTTGTCTTTCCACTCAATCTCCCCCCGGACAGATTATGCAAAGAAAGAACATTTTCCTGATGTTGATAATTCCAGGGCCCAACTATCCAGGGGGAAATATGAATGTGTACATGCAGCCGCTTAAAGACGAATTGCAAGAAGCCTGGGATAATGGGTTCAAGACATACGACGCCTATAGCAAATGGAACTTCATAATGCGTGTCTGGTACATGTACTCGCCGCATGACTTGCCGGCGTATGCGCTATTCGTTGGCTGGTGTGTGCATGGTAGGTTCCCGTGCCCCACATGCAAGGGAGCTCTTGAGTTTCGTTGGCTTCAGGCCGGTTGCAAGTTTTCTTGCTTCGACATGCATAGACAGTTCCTGGATCCTCGCCATAAGTTCAGGAAAGACAAGAAGAACTTCATCAGAGGTAGAGTTGTCAAAAACTCTGCACCACCTACGTTGACAGGCCAACAGACCCTGGATCGGTTAAATGCTCTCGAGCCAGATCCAGAGCGTCCAGGGTACTTCAAGGGGTATAATTCTCAACACGCCTGGACTCACAAGACATGCTTATGGGATCTGCCTTACTTCAAAGACCTCCTTTGCCCACACAACATCAACGTGATGCACACTGAGAAGAATATCACCGAGGCACTTTTTGGTACATTGTTCGGCATAGATGGGAAGTCAAAGGATAATACTAAGGCTAGAGTCGATCTGGAGGCGCTATGTGATAGGTCATTACAAAACATGAAAGAACCGAAAGGAAAGCAGAACTGGACAAAGCCAAAGGCATGGTTCAATCTTGGAAGGCCAGCTATGAGGGAAATTATCTTGTGGGTGAAAATGCAGTTGATGTTCCCCGATGGGTATGCAGCGAATCTAAAGAGGGGAGCGAGTCTTGATAAATTGAAGATATTTGGTCTCAAGAGTCATGATTGGCACATATGGATTGAGCGGGTAATGCCGGTGATGTTGCGTGGATTCATCCCTGAGGATGAATGGCTAGTACTAGCAGAACTCAGCTATTTCTTTCGTGTTCTTTGTGCGAAAGAACTATCGCCTGGCATGCTAGAAGAAATGGAAGAGTTGGCACCAGAGTTGATCTGCAAGTTAGAGAAGATCTTTCCACCGGGCTTCTTTAATCCAATGCAGCATTTGATTTTGCATCTCCCGACCGAGGCAAGATTGGGGGGGGGGGGCGTGCAAAATCGTTGGTGCTACCCAACTGAGAGGATGCAGAAGATGCTTCGAGAAAAATGTAAAAATAAAAGTAGAATTGAAGCATCGATGGTTGAGGCATTCATCACTGAGGAGGCGGCAAACTTCGTGACAGCACACTACAAAGCCAAAAATCGTCATTTGCATAATCCAAAGCCTCGGTACAATGCTGACGACCCTAAAGAGGGTGGATCCAACCTCAGCCTATTCAAAGGGAATCTCGCACCAGCCAGTGGTTCAAAACCAGTATCTTTGGATAATGAAGAATGGCGGACCATTTCGTTGTATATCTTCAACAACCTGACAGAAGTGCGGCCGTACATGGAGTAAGTTCTCGGTACATTGTTTCGCAACTTCTATTTCCTTTGAACTGCTCTTATTCCTGGATATTTCATATAGTCGATACGTCGCCATATTCTCGTATGGAGCGGTGATCCAAAAGGATTCCATCAAAGAATATGAACTTCTCGCAAAGCAAGGAGGCGGCTATCCCGGTTTTATCTCTTGGTTCAAACAATAGGTAATTTCTATTAGACCATTTCATTTCATTCGCTAATTTGTGCCTAATGCAACAATCCTTTCGTATTAAACTTGTAGGCTAATTCAGAGTCTATGGACGCCGAATTGAGACAAGTCGCTAATGGTTTTGACTATAAGGTCTGTTCATTTGACAAATACGACATCAACGGGTATCGCTTTCCTACCTATGGCAAAGAGCTATCTATGGCCGACTGAAAGTCTACAAATTGTTGTGTATTTGCTATCGGCGAAGGAGGTACCGAGTATTATGGGAGAGTTGAAGCAATTTATGAACTTCTATTCTATGGTGAAAACCCACCGAATGTCGTAGTCTTCAAATGTTATTGGTTTCAGCCGAAGGAGACTAGAAGGACTCATGAACATATAGGGCTACTTTAAATCAAACAAGGCACCCATTTAGATGTTCCTGATGTCTATATTACGGCTCAACAGGCAACCCAAGTATTCTATCTACCGCGGGCCTGCCAAACTAATCCAAATCTGAAAGGTTGCGATGTCGTTTATGAAGTGCCGCCACGTGCTAGACTATCTCCCCCAAAGGAAGAGGATTATGAACCTCACATTAACCCAGACACATATGAAGGAGAATTCTTCCAAGAGACACATATTTCCAAAAAGCGTTTCAAGAACCGCTATACTTCACCCCAAAACATTGAAGTAGACAGCAACAGTGAATCCGGCATCACCCCAGAGGAGGAACAAGAAGAGGTTACTGTTGTGGATGACCTGTCAATGCTTGACCCATTACGTCAAGGTGGCCTTTCACATGTTGATGCCGCTAAACCCTATGAGCACGTCATTGATGATAGTGATGATGATGATTATGCATTTATTGATGATAGTGATCGAGATTATTAGTAGTTCGTGTCAGGTATTCAATTTTTTTATGTTGTACTTGATGATGATACACTTAAGTGATATAAATATTATTATTCATGTCGGTATTTTTTTATGTTGTAGTAATTTCATTTACTCTTTGTCATGGAAGGTGTTGAAAGATGGTGGGCGCTGGTCGGGAGCGCTCCGAGGCCCCTTCTTCGTCGGCACGTGGTGGGAGGTCTTCCATTCCACACGTACCTCTCCGCCGAGTGTTGCTGGACAGTATGGCGACACCGCCGGGCCCTTCTTTGTCGACCGCGGTGCCCAGCAGGGAACGAGGTAAGAGAGGGAAGAAGAGAGAAGTTGGAGCACGTGGTCGCGAGAGAGGAGGTAGGGTGACTGCTAGGGTGCCTTCCTCCCCGCCACCCCCAGTTGTTTCACCCGAGCATGTGACTGCTAGGGTGGACCCGTCCAAGGAGGAGGCTACACAGACTCTGGTCCATGAGCCTTGGGTCGACGGGCCTTTGGCCCATGAGAGTTGGGCCCACGAGATCTCGGAGGAGCACACGTCCGGATGGGGTACCTGGTCGGATCAGCCTGAGGGGCCAGGTGGCCATGCTGATGATGGCGGGGAGCCGCCTGATATTGAGGAGGAGGGGGCACCGTCTACTTGCGTGGTTGTACACGACTCCCGGAAGTGCAGGCGACCCGCGAGCAGAGGTGGTTGATTTTCCCTGATGGGGAGAGGTAAGTGCATTTAATATTTTTGTACCTTCTGCATTCACGTTTCTTCAAATATCTAATGCATTGGCCTTGTCATGCTGTAGGGGTTGGGACCACCATCAGAATGTCCGCCGGCCCAACTCCGTCCTTGGAGTGCTTTGCCGGCAAAACTTCCCGGGGTTTGTCACGTTTCCTGGTGAGGGTCAGCTTCTAGAGCTTGGATTGAGCCGGGAGCACTACTTGGCTGCCCCGGCCCCACCGGGTGAGATTATCGACGGTGTCTTGTGCGACAGGAGGGCAGACGTGGTGATCAGAAAGTTCTGGTAATTTCTTCTTTACACAATTAAAAATCTTCAACTAGCTAGTTATTAATTGTACTAATCAATATTGTCTCATTTGATTGCAGACATTCTACAGGTGTGAGGAGGGATACGAGGAGGACGCGGCAAATGTTATCGATAACGTCTGCAAGCGCCTACTACAGAACTTACGGCACGAGGCTCGGGTGCAGGTTGTTCGAGACTACTACGCCTTGCGTGGTATGAAGAAGACCAAGCCGGCGTGCCGCGAGAAGTTCCTGAGTAAGGAGCAGTACATGAAGGTAATTCTTAAGGCCTTGTACTTACTTCCTTCATTTAGTAATTCATAGCCGTAGCGCTCAAGTTTCTATTTGCTAACTTAGGCGCCTCCGAGATGGTGTGCGGATTGGATGGATTGTTGGGAGGTGTTGGTCAATGAGTGGTGCTCAAAAGAATGGCTAGCCGTCCACAACGAGGCCAAGGGCAAACGTACCCAAATGGAAGGTGTGACACACCATCAAGGCAGCTCCAACTTATATTAGTTCGGGCGAAACTGGGTATGTGGTTTGCTTCATGATTCATGCAATTCATTCATCTTGCTAGCTTGAGCCCTTTAATTACTAATTTACTTTGTTTCTCTCTTTCAGGCATGCTACAATAAGGCGGATAAGGTGCCAGAGGTGTACGACCTCTATGTCATGGCCCATACTACCTCTTACAAGAAAGTCAAGGCATTCTCTCCGTCTGACCTCGATGATCCAAACAACTTCACCAACATCTCCTCACAAGCTCGTGAAATATAGAGATCGGGGGAAGGCGAGGAAAGGGGAGGACTTTAACCTGAGCCAGGGTCCCATTGATCCAGAGCTGGTGATGATAGATGGTGGCGGGAGGTCCCATGGCTCGATAGCCATTGGAGATGGACTTATCCGTTGTCCTAGCACTCTCCCACGGATCAAGGCGCGCCAGTCGAGCTTCGCTCCTAAGATAAGGCCTCGTGAACGGCCAGTCACCTTCAAGGTTAGTTATACGTACTCGGCTATCTTTCTCCATTACATTGTGTGCACTTCCATCAATGATTACAAATTCTAATGAGGAGTGGTGTTGCAGGCTGCTATACAGAGTGAGAGAGATAGAACGGCGAAACTTCTGGTGGAGGCGGTGGAGAGGCAGCGGGAGTTGGAGGATAGGACGACAAAGATGTTGGAGGAGGAGAGGGCATGGAATGACATGCAAGCAAGGGCCATGTATGAGCTCCTTGTGGTAAGTTTCTTCTGTAGATTAGCCAAAACATTCATGTAGTGTTTGTCTCATTACTAACTAGTATGACTGAGTCGTCAAAACCAAATGTGCAGTCTATGTGCGAGAAGGCCGGTCAGACCGCTCCGCCGATACCAGAGATTGCTCCTAGGACCACGATGAGTTTAATTTGAATGGACATTACGTGCTAGTCTTAACATTTGAGTGTCATCATGCTAACGAGACATTGGAAATGATCTTTGGTGCAGTGTAACTCCAGACAAGCATCGCACGATCCTTCTCCAGCTACCGGCACGAGCCAGCCCGCTCCTACACCTCCATGATCACGGTAAGTTTCTCTAGTGTTTTGCTTAACAAATTCATAAAGACCTAGACTTAGCTTTATTTCCTCCAATATGCTTACCATAATGACCTAGAGTTAGCTTCTTTTCCTCCAAAATGACTTAATAAGCTTATTGACCTCCAAAACCATCCATTTTACCTAAGTTAGCTCTAAAACGATCTATACTTAGCTTTTTTCCTCCAAAATGACCTAAGTTAGCTCTAATATGCTTAGTTAACTAGGTTTGCTCAATAATGACATGTACTTAGCTTACTTATGTCAAAAATGGCATAATTAGCTTAGTTAGCTCATAAACGATCCATTTTACCTAAGTTAGCTCTAAAATGACCCATTTACCTTAGTTAGCTCATAAATGATCCATTTTACCCAAGTTAGCTCTAAAATGACCCATTTTACCTAGGTTAGCTCCAAAATGATTCATTTTACCTAGGTTAGCTCTAAAATGACCCATTTTACCTAGGTTAGCTCCAAAATGACCCATCTTACCTAGGTTAGCTCTAAAATGATGCATTTTACCTAAGTTAGCTCATAAACGATCCATTTCACCTAGGTTAGCTCATAAACAATCCATTTCACCTAAGTTAGCTCACAAACGATCCATTTTACCTAGGTTAGCTCCAAAATGACCCATCTTACCTAGGTTAGCTCTAAAATGATGCATTTTACCCAAGTTACCTCATAAACGATCCATTTCACCTAGGTTAGCTCATAAACGATCCATTTCACCTAAGTTAGCTCACAAACGATTCATTTCACCTAAATTAGCTCATAAACGATCCATCTCACCTAAGTTAGCTCATAAATGATCCATTTCACCTTAGTAAGCTCATAAACGATCTTTTTCAACTAAGTTAGCTCATAAATGATCCATTTCACCTTAGTTAGCTCATAAATGATCCATTTCACCTTAGTTAGCTCATAAATGATCCATTTCAACTAAGTTAGCTCATAAATGATCCATTTCACCTAAGTTATCCATTTCACCTAAGTTAGCTCATAAATGACATATACTTCTTCTTCTAGTCTTCTTCTTCTAGTCACCTTTTTCTAACTTTCTTATTTGCCATTTTGCATATTTCATTCACTTCATGGAAGCTAGCTTGCTATGATGGAGTGCATGTTTTTTTCTTTCATTCTCTTCTAGTATTCTTCTAGCTTGCTATGATGGAACTTGCTATCTTGATGAAACTTTGCATTGTAATATTTATGGATGGAACAATGTGTATGTGCAACTTGCTATGTATGAATGGATGGAACTATATATGTATGTACGATGAAACTTATGTGATGGATATGTCATATGTTTGATGTTAACACTACAAAAAAATACACTTCCGTGATGATACGTGTTTGTCATGGTAGGTCACTTTTTTTGTCATGCATGTGCATCCATGACAAATTTATGACAGAATCAAGATAGTCATACCTGTGCTGTCGTAGAAGTGTTCCATGACATTACCAAAATTATCATCACGGAAGTGTCCACTTCCATGACGATAAATCGCGCGTCACAGAAGTGCTTTCGTCAAGGGTGACCGACACATGGCATCCACCTTAATGGAACGCCGTTAAGCTATCGGGTCGGGTTTTGGATCTGATAACCCGTTAACAGCCCCAACCAATGGGGATTTTCCACGTGTAAAATCATCATTGGCTAGAGGAAACACGTGTCGGCTCATCGTCAGGACAGATGTCATCCACTCACTGGACAGAAGGCACATATGATACGTCGACATGTGGCACGGCCCAACAAGTTTAAATGGGCCGGCCCAACTAGAGGCCCACAAGATTTTGCGGACCATAATGGGCCGGCCCAGCTAAAGGCCCACGAAATTTTGAGGACCATAATGGGCTGGCCCAGCTAAAGGCCCACAAGATTTTGCGGGCCATAATGGGCCGGCCCAGGTAAAGGCCCACAAGATTTTTTTTGTGTCATAATGGGCCGGCCTAGGTAAAGGCCCACAAGATTCTTGCGGGTCATAATGGGCCGGCCCAGCTAAAGGCCCACGAGATTTCGCCGACATTAATGGGCCGGCCCAGCTGTAGGCCCGCAAGATTTTGAGGACCCTAGTAGGCCGGCCCATTAACTGGCTGCCATTTTTTGGGCCAAATGTCGGCCCATATTTGATCCGGTCCATTAATGGCCTGCCACGCTCCGGGCCTAATAGTGGCCCATATGAGATCCGACCCGTTAAAAGCCTACCACATTCTGGGCCAAATTACGGCCCAGATCAGGTCCGGCCCTTTAAGAGGCTTTGGGCTCAATTATGGCCCATATCAGATTCGGTCCGTCAACTGGACACTATGCTTTTGGGCCCACTTGCTAAAGGCCCACTTAGTAATTCGGCCTGATATTAGTTTTGGCCTGTTATGGGCCCATTTAACATTTCGTCCCTATATTAAATTTGGCCTGTTAAAAGCTCGTCATATAGTTGGGCCTAACTACGGTCCGATTTGCATCCGGCCTGCTCACAGCCGATATCTGATTGGGCCAAACAAGGACCCAGACAATTTTGGCCTGTTAAAAGCCTGTGATTTGATTCGCACAATCATGGGTCGGGGTTCATTTCGGGCTGCTACGTAACTAGTAGGAATTAAGAACAAACCTACTCTATACAATAAAGAAATTATGGCATAGTAACTAAGAATAAACCTACACTACACAATAAAGGATTAGTATATTACATCCACTGGGCATCAAAGTTCGCCACCAGTGATCATAAAGCGCAACGAAGAAGCAGATTACAAAAACTGGGCACCATTGGAGCGTAACAAAATAATACTAAACCGAGACCACTTCCAAGACAGTTCAAGAAAGGTTAGCCTTGCGGGGGAACTGCTGCGCAAGCTGCTAAGCAAGGTTGTGAGACCGGCCTAGCATGTCGGTCATAGCTTCCAGGTGTAGCTGTTTAGCGATGAGGTTCTCATTGGTGTTCTCCGCAATCTTTCTTACAGATAGGACTCCAAGTCGAAGTTGAGTTGCGGAATGCCTTTCTGCTAGAACTTGGGACTGAAAAAGTCGAACTAATTCAGACAACGAATTCTGTGAGCTTGTCTGACTGTTAGTCTCAAGTAACTTGAACACTGCATCAAGACAAGACTTTGGGGTTGTCTCGCTATCTTCAAGATGTTTTGCCTTCTTTGTTGCAATATATTGGGTTTGTCTCACAGCCTTCAGCAGACTTGTGCATGCCATCAGGCATATCACCCTAAAACAAAGCAGAGAGATGACATGTTTTGCACGTGTATAAACAAAGATGATAACTGTTCTGTCAATTCTATCCAATTTCAAATTAGAAAATAAAGAGTATGTTCAAAATATCAATAGCATAATTTGGCATTGTTCATAATGCGGGGAGCTTCACCACACTACTAGGTTACCATGTCAACATAACAAGCATAGATGAAGGGCAAAGAAAATCATTGTATCTATTTTGGATAATGTGCATGGCGTGTTGTTCATATCATCAGCCACATCAGTAAGATAAAACAGGAGATGACAAGGTGCAAACGTGGGCTGCTTCAGCACACACTGGATTATAGATCCACAAAAACAAGCATGCATATAGGGAGTATTAAGTAATGTGCATGGTATGAATAAGGAATTTGGTTTTACAAGTAAAACTTAGAACTTACGGTTCTTACGAACATGCATTTTGGTAGAAACAGCAAACTAAACAGCAGTAAACGATAGGGAGTATGAGCAAATTAAACAGCAGTTGAGGATAAAGGCTTTAGAAGGACGGACTTACATTAATAGTTAACACTGGCTTTATAATGCCCTTCTCCATGGCAAGGGAAGGATAACTCAAGAATTTCAGCACATAATCTTCTTCATAAGCATTGCCTGTACTCTACATTTTCTAGAGAGTAATTATAGATATGATAATACTGGAAGGGATAGAGGATAATGAAGATAAGATGCAGATTGATGCTACATAATCAACTACCAATCCCTGGAAATACAAGCGTTACAGGACAAAATGTACTGACAAGAGCAATGGGCTACACTTCTGCACTGGCATTGTCTGTGTATTGTACTTGTTGGTAAGATTAAATATCGATCTGATCTTTTTTAGTAAATGGTGGGCGAGGGAGATAAGATGCAGAATGCTACAAAATGAACCAATCCCTCTTCCCATAATACAAGAGTGTTTTGAACACTGGTGTATTGTACAAAACGTTCTTATATTATGGGATGGAGGGAGTAGCTATTAATATAAGTACAGTGATAGACCATGTTCAGTCCTTACAAGAGGAATGCAGAGCTAAACCTGTTCAAAAGCATTGGGTTGATTCTAAATTTATGTAAGAGTCCATACGGATCTTATAATGTCCACCAAATGGATGATTACGAGGCTAACATGTGCAGTGATGCTACATAATCAAATAGCTATGAAAGTAAGTATGGTCATACAGGGCAAGAGGTACTCACAAGAGCAATGCAGTGTGCAGTATAGTTGCGAGATTTTGTGGTCACTTGAGAACGAATGTTCTTCTGCTAACAGTTTTCATACAAGTGAGACATTAAGGCAAATGCAGAAATGTAGTTCAAATTGTGATGTGATATCATAGACAGTACCTTACGCTGCAGCCGAGACCAATGTGTAACAAGATTATTCCAGTCACCGCCAGATAAATGTAGCATCGGAGACTTTACAGAAATTTCTTTCAGAGGCTTGCCGTTGAAGTGCGCTTGCCTCAGGTAGGAACGATACTTCATCAGCGAGTGCTTGAAAAGCGCAACCAACCCTTGCTCGTCATCACAATCTAGTTTGCGCCTCGCCTATTTAAAAGAATGAAATCTTGTGTATTCTGTCAGCAGAAACATATGCAGTAATGATCATGAATAACATTAGTACATTACTTACGCGTAAGTTGCGGAGGAAGACTGGAAATTGTTCTGTGTCTGCGGTATAATCTTTCCATGAAGGAAAGATGCGCACAAAGTTCCTGACAACAACATAAGCTTCGTCTTCTAAACTGGGAAGAAATGGAAGAGGGGTCCTATTTGCTGCAATTGGGGCTCTCTCTGGCTCGAAAAGGGATTTGGCAACTGGATTTGGTGTACTCTTTGCTAGAATGGGGGGTTTTGCGTCGTACAGCTGGTGCTATGTCAACTGGCATAATCATAATGTTTGCTGCAGTTGGGGTCTGCTGAGTTGGGGCATCAGAAATGACCAGTGTAGTAGGGCTAGAGTCTGCCAGAGTTGGGGTATTTTGTGGGTCGGGTGATAATGCAACTACACCTAATGGGCTATTTGATTTATCAGGTGCCACTACCTTTTCCAAATACTTTGCTTGTGCTCCTCCATGATCAGCAATCGCCCTCTTCCTTTTGAATGTCTGATACACAAGAACAACATTTGAATGGATAAATATGGTATAATGACAGATGGAATATGTACTGAAAATGGATAGGCAGGGCGTATTCACATACATGATGTGTAAACTAAGCTAATGGCAGTTCAACAAAGTAGAAGCAATGCAAAGCATCAGTTGCAATATATGTGCGAGCAATGTAACCTTGGAAAGTTAGAGCAAGTACCTTGATGGGTGAATAAGATAGGGCATCTTCCTCTGACTCCTCCACTAGGGAGCTACATTGACTTAGGTCTCCCTCTATCTCAGAATCACTGTTAGGATCATATTCTAAGCATGAATCTGTAGGTGGAGAGTGTTTGCATTGCATTGCATCCAGACTTGATTTCAGTCCCTTAATGCCAAGTTTGACACCCATGGCATTGTTCTGCTTTATTCTTTTCATGTGCGCAAGCTCATAATCATTATGATGCTGTTCAGCATCTGAGATTCATGAAAACATAAAAAGTAGTCAGATTATCTATGGAATGCATTGCGGTTTCAACTTGGAGAGTGTCTCCCTATAAACCCCTGCATATGCAAAGTTCACCTCCCCAACCGTGCTGACCAGACCACACACAGAGTTACACACCCGAGCGGCGAACATGCATTTTCGAAACTAATTTAGGAACATTTAGCTGACCAATTAAACAACTCTGTTTTAATAATATCAGATTCGTATTTGAACAACTAAGCTTGTTTAGCTTGATGGATGGAGCAGTGTTATTATGACACGAAGCATGTATTCTGATCGTATAGTGATCATAAAAGGGGGAAACTCTAAGCATATATTTTTTTAGCAAAAGAGGGTTTCCCATCTAATTTCTATTGAAGAAACCACCATGGAACCAACATGATCAATTAAACCCTAAGCATGATCAATTAATCCGTATTATGGTTGTGCCATGGCAGATTTGAAACTGCAAACCGAAGAAATGATATTTAGCATCCATTGTTTGCTTCGAACTAAGAACTAAATTCTAAGAGCTGAAAAGAAAGTAGAGTAACCAAGTTAAGATCTATTTTCTGGTTGAGATCAAAAAGTTGAGGAGATATGAAGTACCACCTCTCTTCCGGTGCCGTGTAGGCATCGGGGGTGCGATGGCTGTCGGTGGCGTTGAAGCAGATCTGCGACGGTAGACGGGTGCATCGGGGGATAAGTCCCGTTGCGGTGGAAGAGAAGGTCGTGTGAGCGGCCCCGGCAAAGAGGACGACGGCGCCGATGAAGCGAGAGGACGCGATGCTAGGCTATTGGTCCGTCGCCGTGGATGAGAAACGTCCATCTCTAGCAGTGGACGACGCAGTCTTGGTAGGCGCTCCGGCATGGTGGAGGACGGTGGCGATGGATGCGGTGGAGGACGGAGGCAATGGATGGGGTGGCGGACGGAGGCTGGTGTGGGAATGGGGTGTTCTAGCGCGGACGGTGTATGAATGGGAAAATGGAGGGAGAGGTACGGGGAACCATGTTTTTGGGACGCGCCTGTCTGAAATATGGGAAAGTTACGAACTTATCCCCCGTTTCAAATTTGGACGTCTTGTCGGTTGGGGATAGGACCGTAATCTCGCACCTCCCAAATATTTGCAGGTAACTATTTCGGGCGAGGAGAGGGTGTTTTGCCGCCCACGGTTGGCACCCACGATCTATGAACGGGGCTGACAGGTAGGGCGACTGTGTCACGTCTGATGGAAGTTACACATCTGCCCCTATTTAAAATATTAGCCTACATCTATTTCGGACGAGGAGAGGGTGTTTTGCCGCCCACCGTGTATGAATGGGGAATGGAGGGAGAAACAGAGGTCTTTCGGACGAGCTTGAATCAAATGAGTTTTGCCGCCCATGTTTGACGCCCACCGTGTCGGAATGGGCTCAGAGGCGGTCGTGTCACGTCTAATTGAAGTTACTACCCTACCCCTATTTAGAGCAGTGGAAATCGGGCCGATGGATTGTCCGTGTAATGAGTAGACAGTACATCTCCCAAACACTTGGCTTCGGGCAGCCGATATGGGAGTGGACATTTTGTTGTTTCTTTCGAATTTTGGGACAATAAGCATCCACGTTTACCCTGGCAACTAAATTTGAATCCATTTTGTATTCCTATATGAATCTTTATAAATCATTCTATGTGTTTTTATATATCTTCAAAAGGACGACAAAGATGTATTCCACTGTCATATATGAATATGGTTTACAAATGCTGATACTCAAATTCAGAAATTAGAATCCAGTTTAAGGTGAATTCGAATATTTGGAACACTTCATGTCCAACTCAAATGTCACACGCAGCATAATGTGTACTCCCATTTAGATATGTACACAAGCGATGTATCAAGATTCAAATACCGAGTCAATCAACCAAGAATGTACGGAACTAACAGACATATAAACACTTATAGAGTATATGGATCAATAATATCAACTAACATACATAAGACAGGCCACTGTACTTTTTTTGGCTACAACAGCATCCTTTTTTTGCCAGCATCTTGGCCCTTTCCGATGCGTGCCACTTATGGTCCATCTATACTACTACTGCTGAATGCACATTCAGCCCGATTGGCATATTTGTAGGTCTGGCACAGCAATCCAAATGAAATGTCTCCGAGTCTTATCAATTAATACAGACTTGTGCTCAAATAAAATTACAAACAAAAAAACAAAAAAAATTATTACATGATCTCTAAAACAAATGGTTTGATTGATTACATGAACAGACAACACAAAGCTTATTCAACTATGGAAAGAGCATTTTACCTATGATTTACCAAGTAGGAATTTAATTTCCTTTTTTCCTTCAGGACTTAACAATCTGGTCAGTCTCAGCTTGCTTCGTTTTGAAATCCACCAAATATTTAATGGTTGTCTTGAGTACTGCTTGTGATTGTGTTGTTTTCTTCCTCAACATGTCAACTTCATCTCTAAGTGCAGAAGCAGAATTTCTTTCTACCACTAGTTTAGCCTCTAGAGCATCAACAGTTGGCAATTCATAATGCACGATTAGGCCGGTGCCACTGTTGTGGGATGATGCAATGTCCATGGGGACCTCGCTCTTTGATCTTGGGCTAACCTGTTTTGCCATTAAAGTTCCGATTGGATTCAGAAAAGTTGAAGTAAGCAAAACATCTCAACTGGGAGTTATAACAGCAAACCAGTTAAACAAACAAGGAATTAAAGAGTTTCAATTGGATGCTGAAAAGTAGTTATTAACATCATTGTAACCCACTGTTGTAGCAGCAAAGCAGTTAAACAAACAAGTAGATATTTAAGTTAAGGCAAACAGGTAATTCTTAACAGTAAGTATCAAACACATAGGTAGGGGTAGTCTACAATATGATTAATAGGCTGTGCCATTATGTAATCAGTAGCAAACTAAATTCAGCCAAGCAACGTAATTGAACAATTTTGCAATAAGTGGCTAACTAAAATTCCGAGAAGCAGGTAACTGAACTTATGCTAGTTCTTTGTACAAGCACACTGCAACTTCTTTTTCGCTTACAAGGTTGTATGAAGGAGTCCATGGCATCAATTTCTTGGATATGCAGTCCCAATACTTCTTTCTTCCCACACTGCATGGGTAAGTCAAATGGTTAATCTGGTAAGATGGTGCGTCCTTGATATGTTATATGAGGACGTGTAGTCAGACTAGTTGTAGCCAAACACATCACACTGGCTTTTACTGTATATTTCATGCGATTACTTTTGGCATATCGAGATCTAAGTAATCTACAATAGGATGAAAATACTGGTATCCTTCACATTATTGGCGAACTCAGTTCATATAAACAAGCAATTCAACCATTCTGTGGGTAAATCAAAAGCGCCACTGGAATATTTTTCACTATCCAATCATACATGCAAAAAGGGGCGATGCCACCATAGGGGCTGGTATGGGCGGCCGCCTCAGGTGGCTGGAAAGTGTGCACCTAGTTTGAGTCATCCAGGTTGGCCCATGCTAGTTTTGTTCATCCCAACGCACGAGCAGGCAATGTAAAAAATGAAGAAAAATGGTTCAATTTGGATGAGCCAATAACATAAGTGCACGGCAGGCCCTATAGCAGGCTCGCGGCCCAAACGAGCACCTCCCATATCGATCGACAGCAGGAAAAATCCGAATTCATTCACTCCAGCCTCCAGTGTGGTTTGCTCCTAACCTAGCCGCCGCTGGACAGACCGACACAACACTTCCTCGCGCCCTCGTTGGAGGGCGGTCGCCGGGCTTCAAGCGAACGGAAGGACAAGAAGATGAAGATCTAACCCTGGATGTAGCCTACGTGGGAGGCAGCGACGGCAGCACGGGCATGGCATCAAGCTTGTGCAAACGGACAGTCGCAGCTTGCAAGAGTAGCATGCGCAACGAGCAGGTACATCACATCCCTGATTATATCTAATTCAACTCTTCAATTTCTGGCCAATAGTTAAACCTGACGGTGTTGTAAAACTGCTTGTATGTAGGGAATCTATGAGAAAATGAAACCAATTTCTACTTATTTTATAACTCCCCCAATCAATACTGAACTGACTGAATCTGATGTATCTAATCAAGTTTCTAGTGCAAACATACAAGCTCATGTTGTTCTTGAGCCTGAAGTGTCTAATGAACAGACTGCTAATGAAGGATTTGATGCAAACATTTTACATGCTCCTGGTGATGCACATATAGTGTCTAATGAGGGATCTAATGCAAGCATTTTGCAAGCTCATTGAAGGATTTAGTGTCTAATGATGATCTACTATGTTGAGAGAGACAGAGATTTGCAGGCATTGATGACAAGCAAATTATAGTGCATTTTCATAGCTTGAGGAAACGTCGAGGCCATCTCCTAGAAAGTCCCCGTATCATGACAACATAGCATAAATACTTTTCTACTCTGTTGTTTGAAACTATTGGCATACTTGTGCAGGATAGATATATTGATATGCAGTTTGCGCACTGGTTATACGTGCAATTACACTTCGCTATTTTCAGCCAAAGAACGAATAATTTAAGCAGGTACAGACCATGTTTGTAGTGCTTGTACACCATGTTGCATTTTGTGTTTTTTGGTGCTTGCATCATTTAGTGTTTATAATCTGAACTACTTTGGATCATTAGCTGGTTTTCAAAGTGCATGTAGCTTCACATTTCTCAAGTTATGTTGATTTCCGGAGTGCAAGTGCCTTCGTATTCCTTAAGTTAAATGTTCGCCCCTGGTAACTTGAATTTTTGGATCAGCCACTGCACACAAATCATACACGAATGCCAGTACGAATTAAATGAAATGCAGGGACTTACGCTAGCTCGTTGTACAGGCTCACTGCAGCTCTGCTTGCGCTTGGGATGTTCCATGTACAAGTCCATGTTACCACTTGCTTGGATGTGCAGGCCTTGTGCTCCTTGCATCCCCCTCTGCATTTTTGACATGGCGAATGGTTGATCAAATAAGAGGAATCGACCTTGATGTTGTACCGGAGGACAGATACTTACAAGGTTATACGGGTGTGCATGATGTGTACCAAATCCTGTAGCGCCGTCATGCTTCGCTAAAATATGGATTTGCTTGTTTCAGATGATATATCCAGAAGAAATAAGAGTTAAGGTCAGAGTTGCATAGGCGGGTAAGCTAAGAGAGCAGTGAAAGGATATCCAAACATTTTCGGAATAGTGCACAAGGAAGTGATGTGTGGATACCTAGTTCGGGCCGGCGTTTGGGCATGCACGCCTAGCTAGAGTGCGGGTCACTTCAAAGCCGTTGAGGGTGATGCGCTGGCGTTGGCTGGCCGCGCACGGATGCAGATCTTGAGTGGCAGTGGAGCGCTACGATGCGGTGGACGAGACCGTTGTGAAGCCCCAACGGCCTCGGGGGGCGGAGGTGCGACGATGTGCTCGGTGAAGTAGCCCCGGTGAGCTGGGAGACGGCGTCGGTGAAGCGCACCTGATGTGGTGGAACTCGGTGTCTGTGAGGCACGTCGGTTGCGGCGGCCGACATTGTCGGTGGACCACCCGGTGCAGTGGACGAGGGCGTAGATGAGGTAGCTCCAGTGCGGTGGTGAAGCACGACCGTAGTCTTCGTCGTCATCGTCCGGCACAGAGGTGGGGAACGGTGGGGAAAAAGACGATACGAGGGGCGATTCGAGGGTTGGCGGCGAATTAGGGATTTGAGCAATCTGGGCGCGGAAGGGGACGGTGGAGAAGAGAGATTTTGCAGGGCTGGAATTGGGGCCGTTAGATATTTCAATCCGAAACGTGGAAGCACGAACTTATATTGCCGTCGTCCTTTTTTGGGGGGGAGGGGGTGGGTGGCTGGGTGCTACACGTCCGTCCGACACACGCAACCACCCCGACAGGACTATGCTTCGGTGCCTTAAGGCACCTGCCTTTGTGTCCATGACATATGGGCCCAACAGGTGGCTGGCCCACATGTCAGTGACCCAAAGGCAGTTGCCTTTAAGGCACCGAAGCAGCGTCCACCCCGACACGACCCTGGTTTGCCTGGTGCATCTACATTTGAGAATGCAAACGAATCTTCTTTCATTTGCAAACGAATCTGTATGTATTACCATGCCTGTGTTTTCCTTGCAATAATTAGTCATTCGAAACGAGATACTCCATCCGTTCACTTTTGTAAGTCGTTTCAGACAACTTAAAATGAACTATTTTGCACATTGTCTGAAATGTCTTCAAGGTCTTATAAAAGTGAACAGAGGGAGTACTATAAATTAATTAATGAGGAGTTATTTGAAAAAAAATTGAAACGGTACCCACACTAACGTGGATTAGAGTGTGTGTGACATAATTAGTTATTTGAATTAGAGTGTGTGTCACGTAGTTAGTTATTTTAATTAGAGTGTGTGTCACGTAGTTAGTTATTTGAATTAGAGTGTGTGTCACGTAGCGATCTCCAATTCTAACGTGGATTTCGCATTTCACTGTATCCATGCTACTTATTTAATACAAATTCATATGTATATGATGAACACCATGGTAGTGAGAAAACTTTTGGATGGATTCAAACATATGACCTACAAAATAGCACAACAAACTGAGTCAATGTCAACTTTTCGAAACTTAGTATGGCACGAATTCGAAATAATTACCCGTATGCCTGGTCCTTGGTTCAAATCTTACAATGTACACCAAATTGAAACATCGATATTAAGTCTCGTACTATGTACATTCAAATGTTGTTTTTAGCCCCCCCCACCCCCCCACCCCCGCACAAACCCTACATACTTCCTGTATCGGTCAATCTTCCTCTCCTAACCACCTTAGGAAGCTATCGGTTTCCAACACACGTTCATTCTTTCTCTCCATGTTTCGATCTCTTAGTCTCTCAACTACACAACCCCTTTTTCCACTCTGTTA
>NC_041384.1:472258678-472287144 GCF_002162155.2 Triticum dicoccoides
GTTGTATATCTAGGTCACTCCCTCAAGACTGTCTCACTCTTTCTTCCACACGGCGGGCCACACTCGCTCAATCTCGCTCTCTTTATCCGAGTCTCGTTTAACCTTGTTTTCTTTCACACACAAATCATATATCTCCCTGTTCAGGCCTCGATCGACATACTCTATACTCTCTCACGCAGATTGTCTATCTAGGTCAGTCCATCCAAGCCGCCACCACTCTTTCGACCTCATGGTGGGCCACACTCACTCAATCTCTCTCTCTCTCACTCTCTCTCTCTCTCTCTCTCTCCGTATGTCTCGATTGACCTCGCTCTTTCTCGGACAAAAACGATATATCACCATGTTGAGCCCAATTCGACCTATTCACATTGTATACTCTCTCACGCACATCGTCTATCTAGGTCACTCTCTCCAACCCGTCTCACTCTTTCGATCGCACGGCGACCCTATGTGATCGGTTGACCTTGCTTCCTCTCACGCACAAAATATATCTACACGTCTGTGACTGGATCATCTCTCAAGCTCTATCTTACAGCCCTCACCCTTGCCAAAAAGCTAAATCGGACAATATCTCTCCAGAGCATATATATTTGTTCAATGAATGTCGGACCACACTCACTTTGTCTCTCTATCTATATGTCTCTCGATTGACCTCAGTTTCTCACACCGTATCTTCCATGCATTGAAGCTACTACCTCTCCATCCCTCGCAAAGCTGGAGCTATTTACATTGCGAGGGGCACTCCAACCTTGGATTAATTTGTGTAGGCATTTATTCCGGTCGGTTTAGATTATATTTTCGTAGCATTCGGCCCACAACTACTCCAATCATCGTAGCAGGTAATTAAGCTACGGGGAGCACCAAATATGAGCACCGGGGAGCCGTTGGATCGAAGATGCAGCGGCACACACGAGGCATGAATGTTTTATTTGCAAAAAAACCTTTGAAGAGTTAGGAAATTGCGCATAATTACAAAGACTACTCCCAAGCCATTGGATCTCACTTCCAACGGTGTAAAAACTCGTATCACCATAGTATCTAAGCTGCGGGTGGGTGTGATATTCTATGCCGCTGTCATTTTTGTTCGTAAACTTGCAAAAAACGTGTAACTCGTGTCGTTACTTGTCTAACCGCGCAAAGTGTTTGTTCAAAAAAACCATCCTACACTGAAATATCGGAACAACACACGGGGGTCCCACTTGTCATTAATCAAATTTGGACCTAAAACTAACAAATCTGAAAGACGAGATTCGAACTGGCAACCTGGACTACAAAGCGTAAGTCGATAGCCTGAAAAAATGAACGATTGTTGGCTTTGTCCCATAACTTGATTTTATACAGTACTTGCGTTGAGTAGAGTAGAGGGAGTGCCTCGTCAACACGTGCATGACCGTTATCTCACTTACTGGTGGGTCCCAGGTCTACGATCTCAATCTCTCTTCTCTCCATCGTCTAACCTTTGCACGGGCACACACGAAGAGCGGCGCTAGCTTGCCGTGGTGTTATTACAACTAAAAAAACTTGGAAAATAGAAGAATCGCCTAGAACAAGAGACGTTGTGGCTGGTCGAGACGGAGCTAACCACATCTATCCTCCATGCCATGTTTGCATGATGAAGCTGTGTGGCTAGTGGGGTGTTTTCAACCGACTGGCTGGGTCCCGAGGTCGAACCATAGGTACTCTACTACGTCTGATACAGTATATTTTTACACGCACATTTTTCCTCCATGCCGAGACATGACACACCCTACCGCGCGATTTTGGGGTCCTCCCGGGTGGTGCACGCATATATTCTTCCTGACATGGGACGCCCTACCGTGCGTTTTCTGGGTCCTCCTCGGTCGTAGTGCCGAAGCAAGTAAATGAGTCATCAAATCATGAAAGACCACCTTTCCCGCCGAGTACATCAGTGAAGCACGGTGGCTAGCTAGTTGGGCTAGTTCGACCGATTAGCTCGGCCGCCGCCACATTTGTTTTTTCACCCCTTTTTTATCTACTTGCCGGCAGGTAAATTTAAATATCCACCGCGGCGTTGCTCTGGTGTTTGGGTGCGGTAGGATTTTTAATTTTTTGATTGACGGGAGTAGGCGCGGCAGGATTTTTAATTTTTTTGATTGACGGGAGCAGGTGCGGCAGCAATTAGTCATGATGATCTGCCTATACCCACTGCTCCCTGATGTGAGAAGTCGTCGACTGGTATTTTACCGTGGTGAAAACCAAAAGATTCCCCGCTCCCTCCGCCTTCCCGTAGATTGCATTACCTTTCAACCGTTTCGCCCCCTTTTCTTCCTCTCCCCATTGCTTCTACCTAGTGCCATGGCGGCGCAGCAGATCATGGAGTCCGAGGTGAGGCTCCTGACACAGGAGCTCCATGCCAAGGATGCGGAGCTCAGGGCCAAGGACGTGGAGCTCCGTGGGCTCAAGGAGGAGAGGAGTGCCATGCTCCTCCGTTATGTGCGGGAGTTCACGGAGCTTCAAAAGCGGCAGGCGTCCACCACAAAGATGCTCGAGGCGTCGGCGGCGTTGCTGCAGAAAGCGGGAGATACGATAGGCCGTCAGGGGATCCGGCTGGAGCGCGAGCGGGCCGATCATGATGAGGTCCAGGATCGCCTCAGCCACTTGGTGAACCAAGTTGCCACGCATGTGTTGCGGCTAGGCGATGCCTACCGTCGTGCTAGCATGACGATGCCGGCCATCGGGCTAAACCCTTTGCATGGGCATGTCCATGTCTCGGCGCAACATGACCGTTGGATCAAACTCAGACGGTGCAGATCAGTCACTGTTGCACAAAGCGTGTGGGTGTGTTTGGTTGCATTCTCATCTCAATATAGTTGTTTCCTCTTCGTGTATTTTTGTCAACCTACTAGTGTGGACTCATGCACCCTTCATGCACTCTGCCAAACACCCAAAAGTGGGTCGAGAAGGGAACTTTTTCTCCCATCCTGTGCACCCTTCATACACCCTGCCTAACACTATTCGTGCTTCATGTGGTTCATGTTTCGTGGAGTACTGTAGCACCGTACTCTCCGTGCGCTGTGGACCTAGTTCTGTTAACATTGATCTCACTGTCCATTCTCGACCGGATAGTCGAAAAAGCGGTACTTTGTTACATATAGGAGTAGTTGACATGCGCACAACATCATTTGTTATCATCATATCTTACTACACTAGCAACAAGATTGTGTAGTACTGACGTATGAACCACTGCACATGCCTAGTAGTAGGAGCACTGTGTATGCCGTGTTTCGCACTCCTCCGTCGTAAGAGTGGAAACGCTTGTTGTAATAATTTTTTTCTTCTGAAAAATAGTGGACACGCTCTACCGTGCGGATCCTCCTCTAGCCATGCACTAAATTACTCACTTTCGCCGACGTGTGGGACAGCCAGCATCGGGGTCCACCAGCCATGCACTAAATTACTCCGTAGTAGAGTGACGGTAGACTACCCCGATCAAAGCGCCGCAGTAATGCCCAATGAGCCATCAAATCACAAAACCCCCCTCCTTTCCAGCAGTAAGTTGGACGGACGAAGCAACCATCATTTCACTCTTCTCTCTCAGCTTCGTCTCTACCCAACCCTCGCTTCTGCCTCATATTTTTCCTCATTTCTTCAAAAAAAACCCGACCTGCTTCTGCCATTGTTCTTCTCTCCCAAAGAAGGAAAGGTGAGCGCATCAATGGGGTTTGTGATTATGGTTTCTTTTCTTTTATTTCTATTTGACAGTTTCTTGATGGACGCTGGAGCACCGGCCGAAGTGATGTCTATGGCTCCGGCCAAAACCGTCGAGGCTCATGGTACGAAGAAGCGCAAGCACCCCGCCAAGACTACCGTAGACAAGCTCAAAGCCATCGCCCTGTCCAAGCCCCCCTCTCCGGGATCCCTCATTAAGCAAGTCCAGGTAATATCTCTTCTTGACGATCTTTTTCTCGATCTTGATCGTGTGTTTTCATCTAACACGCAGTACTAGTACTAGTAGTACAACTTTCTGAGTGATCTTGCATGTGATTTTTGTGTGCCAAATGACGGTTCTAAATTCCTCTTTTGACCAAAACATGCGAGAGGTTGACACTGATTTCTTATAGATTACTTTCAACTACTCCCTCTGTCCCAAATTTCTTGTCTTAGATTTTTCTAGATATGGATGTATCTAATACTAAAATGTGACTTGATACATCCGTATCTAGACAAATCTAAGACAAGAATTTTGGGACGGAGGGAGTACTTTATGAACATCAATGCTACCTTTTAAGAGGGTATATTTGCCTTAGTAACTTGTGTTATGGATATTGCATGTAATCCCTCTGCTCTCATGCCTTTGAAGACATGTTCTAGTGTCTTTGTTCACTCATTTCTGTGTGTATATGTAGTCATATATGGAGTATGATATCGAAAATCATCTTATATTTCTGAACGGAGGTAGTAATAAAATATGGTTTCTGTTTGAATTAGAACCAGGTCCGCGGTGGAGATGAAGTTCTCAAAGTCATGTCGTGTGAACTGGAAGACCTGATGATGAGTTCTACTGCTGAACTATCCAGCTGCTGTGTCCTTGTCGCCATGTGTGCTCAACTAGTGTTTTCCTGTAGCATTTTTGTCAGGCGTGTTCTCGAGGCTGTACTTAACCACAACAATTTCCTGGCTGTGCCTTCGATTATGAAGGGTGTGGTTCTTGTAAAGCTTCCCAACAAATCTGATGCGGCCTGTCTTCATCATCATGTTTATGAGTGGAAAGACCACTCTGTTAGGTTCTCCAAGGTTGACAAGATGGTGATGGTGCATGTAGACATCTCACACTAAGTCCATGGCCTAGTGAGTTATGCGGGGTTCATCCCGTAGGTCGGTGGCAAAAAATAGTCTGCAGAGTTTAGTTAGTGCAACTTTGCTTGTCTGTAGTAAGTACTATTGTTCAGTACTTGATTTGTGTTTGTGAACCATGTATTGTTTATTAGTACTGCCACTTTTGGTGTGTCTTCAGTCCTGAGAACGGTCTATGTTAATGTCTGTCCACTCAATTCAGTTTGTATATTTTGACGTGTCCGTATCATATTTTTTGTGAGGACGGTCTATCAATTATGGTTACACTCCAATATATGTATGCATGCAGGGTTTATCGCACCCACCAGGATTTCCAGCCCCATGGATGTTCGGTCCATACGATTTGTCACGACCTTTGGACTGTCCTGCTTGTGGGAGTACGCGGGGCCCCTGCATGCCACGCATAGTTGAACGATCAATCTTCTATTTAGTACTTCAACATAGTGATTTCCTGGTAAGGATTCACTCGTGTCACATCAAGTAAATCTTATTGATTTACTGTCTAAATCTTATTGATTTAATGTCATGTTTTCTTTCTTTTCCTGCAATTTTACGATGCAGGTTTGGCCATGTGACATTCATCACAGAATAAACCGTTTGGTTTGCTCTACTATGGCTATTTTTGCAGGTTTCACTTCTTATGTCGTGTCAATAACGAAGGCACTGTCCATCACATATATTACTGGAAAAAATTGGATCAGTCTGTTGTGTGACTACAAGCTGAATCCCTATGATGAACTGTAGTTTGGTCTAACAAAAACGCCACAATTAGTCCTTCTCACGTTTAAAAGAAATGAAGAAAAAGACTGGATCATGGTCACGGATCCTAGTCAAGTTAGAAAGCTGATCATAGCAGACCAGACACGATCGTCGCTGTCTCACACAGATCGAGCACCGACACTTGCTCTAGCACTGACAGCGGCAGCAGCTCAGTCCGATCCAGCTGAGGATTGGGCACTGACCGCGTCAGTGGATCAGTCTGATCTACCGGAGGATCGGGCATCGACACCGGCACTGATACATCTCCAACGTATCTATAAGTTTTGATTGCTCCATGCTATATTATCTACTGTTTTGGACTATATTGGGCTTTATTATCCACTTTTATATTACTTTTGGGACTAACCTATTAACCGGAGGCCCAGCCCAGAATTGTTGTTTTTTTTGCCTATTTCAGTGTTTCGAAGAAACGGCATATCAAATGGAGTCCAAACGGAATAAAACCTTCGGGAACATGATTTTCTCGCCGAACGTGATCCAGGAGACTTGGACCCTGCTCCAAGGAACAAAAGAGGCGGTCACGAGGGTGGGGGCGCCCCCCCCTAGGGCGCGCCCCCTGCCTCATGGGCCCCTCGGAGCTTCACCGATGTACTCCTTCCTCCTATATATACCTACGTACCCCCAAACGAATAGAGACGGAGCCAAAAACCTAATTCCACCACCGCAACTTTCTGTATCCACGAGATCCCATCTTGGGGCCTATTTTGGAGCTCCGCCGGAAGAGGGCCGTCATCATGGAGGGCTTCTACATCATCATAGCCTCTTCGATGAAGTGTGAGTAGTTTACCTCAGACCTTCGGGTCCATAGTTAGTAGCTAGATGGCTTCTTCTCTCTCTTTGAATCTCAATACAAAGTTCTCCCACTCTCTCGTGGAGATCTATTCGATGCACTCTTCTTTTTGCGGTGTGTTTGTTGAGACCGATGAATTGTGGGTTTATGATCAAGTCTATCTATGAATAATATTTGAATCTTCTCTGAATTCTTTTATGTATGATTGGTTATCTTTGCAAGTCTCTTCGAATTATCCGTTTGGTTTGGCCAACTAGATTAGTAGTTCTTGCCATGGGAGAAGTGCTTAGCTTTGGGTTCGATCTTGCGGTGTCCTTTCCTAGTGACAGAAGGGGCAGCAAGGCACGTATTGCATCGTTGCCATCAAGGATAACAAGATGGGGTTTATTTCATATTGCATGAATTTATCTCTCTACATCATGTCATCTTGCTTAAAGCGTTACTCTGTTTTTAACTTAATACTCTAGATGCATGCTGGATAGCGGTCGATGAGTGGAGTAATAGTAGTATATGCAGAATCGTTTCGGTCTACTTATCACGGACGTGATGCCTATATACATGATCATGCCTAGATATTCTCATAACTATGCTCAATTCTGTCAATTTCTCAACAGTAATTTGTTCACCCACCGTAGAATACTTATGCTCTTGAGAGAAGCCACTAGTGAAACCTATGGCCCCCGGGTCTATTCTCATCATATTAATCTCCATCACTTTAATCTTGCTTTGCTTTTTACTTTGCCTTTTACTTTTACTTTGCATCTTTATACCAAAAATACCAAAAATATTATATCTATCAGATCTCACTCTTGTAAGTGACCGTGAAGGGATTGACAACCCCTAATCGTGTTGGTGGTGAGTAGTTATCGTTTTGTGCAGGTACGAGGGACTTGAGTGTGGCCTCCTACTGGATTGATACCTTGGTTCTCAAAAACTGTGGGAAATACTTACGCTACTCTGCTGAATCATCCCTTCCTCTTCGGGGAAAACCAATGCAAGCTCAAGACGTAGCAAGAAGGATTTCTAGCGCCGTTGTCGGGGAGTCTACGCAAAAATTCAACATACCAAGTACCCATCACAATCCCTATCTCTCGCATTACATTATTTGCCATTTGCCTCTCGTTTTCCTCTACCCCACTTCACCCTTGCCGTTTTATTCTCCCTCTCTCTCTCTATCCTCCCTCTCTTTCTCTGTTTGCCTCTTTTCCCTCGTCATGTCAGAACCAAAAAGAGCTGGGAGTTCTCTCCCAAGTTCTAGTGCTTTAGACAATCCTGCTATCTTATCTAAACTCATGAATCGGAATGCTATAGAACAACTTGCCGGAGTTATCAATGGGAACCTTAGTAATTTTGATGAAGATGATTCTGGAATTTTTCGCTATTTACTTGATGAATCCTTGAAAGATGCTCGGGATAGGCTGTTAAGGATCCGGGCTAGCTATGTACCCCAATATCAAATTGAGGTTTACTTAAAAAGCTTTTATGTTGGGCTAGCCGCTTCGTTTAAACAAGTTTTAGATTCTACTTTCGAGGGGGGGGGTTTCTTGAAGGGGACCCCATAGATACCTATGAGAGGATGAAAACTATATTTGGGCACCCCATTAATGAGAAAACTGAAATCACATCCCTCTTGCTTTCTCACCAAAACGAATCTATTAAAGAGATAAAGGCTAGCTTAGATACAAACTTCCGTAACATACTTAATCTTTCTTCTACCATTAATTGCCATGTGCTTTCTCAAAATAGAAATATTAATTCTATATATAGCAATCTTGCTCTTTCCTTTTCTAATAACAAAGATGGCAATACCTAGATCTATCCTCGATGTTATGCCTAGCTAGGGGCGTTAAACGATAGCGCTTGTTGGGAGGCAACCCAATTTTATTTTTATTCCTTGATTTTTGATCCTATTTAGTAATAAATAAATTATTTAGCCTCTGTTTTGGTTGTGTTTTTTGTGTTTAATTAGTGTTCGTGCCAAGTAGAACCGTTGAGAAGACTTGGGGAAAGTCTTGTTGAACTTGCTGTAAAAAACAGAAACTTTAGCGCTCACGAGAACTGCTGTCATTTTTATTTGAAGAGTGATATTTAGTTAATTATTTTTGCATATGATTAATAGATAAATTACTCAC
The DNA here is from genome assembly GCF_002162155.2 of Triticum dicoccoides. NCBI lineage: Eukaryota > Viridiplantae > Streptophyta > Magnoliopsida > Poales > Poaceae > Triticum > Triticum dicoccoides. The sequence continues at coordinate 472,267,196 of NC_041384.1, forward strand.
GTCCATAAATTTATTTTAGAATTTTTGGGGTTCCAGATCTTGCGCTAGCTACAGATTACTACAGACTGTTCTGTTTTTGACAGATTCTGTTTTACGTGTGTTGTTTGCTTATTTTGATGAATCTATGGCTAGTAAAATAGTTTATAATCCATAGAGAAGTTTAAATACAGTAGGTTTAACACCAATATAAATAAATAATGAGTTCATTACAGTAACTTGAAGTGGTCTTTTGTTTTCTTTCGCTAACGGAGCTCACGAGTTTTCTGCCTTAAGTTTTGTGTTGTGAAGTTTTCAAGTTTTGGGTAAGGATTTGATGGATTATGGAACAAGGAGTGGCAAGAGCCTAAGCTTGGGGATGCCCATGGCACCCCCAAGATAATCTAAGGACACCTAAAAGCCAAAGCTTGGGGATGCCCCGGAAGGCATCCCCTCTTTCGTCTACTTCTATCGGTAACTTTACTTGGAGCTATATTTTTATTCACCAACATGATATGTGTTTTGCTTGGAGCGTCTTGTATTATTTGTGTCTTTGTTTGTTAGTGTTCCACAATAATCCTTGCTGTACACACCTTTTGAGAGAACCATACATGAATTAAAATTTGATAGAATGCTCTTTGTGCTTCACTTATATCTTTTGACCTAAGTAGTTTTGCTCTATGTGCTTCACTTATACCTTTTGATCTAAGTAGTTTTGCTCTATGTGCTTCACTTATATCTTTTGAGCTAAGTAGTTTTTCTCTATGTTCTTCACTTATATCTTTTGAGCTATGTAATTTTTCTCTATATGCTTCACTTAGATGTTTTAGAGCACGGTGGTGGATTTGTTTTAAAGAAACTATTGATCTCTCATGCTTCACTTAAATTATTTTGAGAGTCTCTTAATAGCATGGTAATTTGCTTAATAATAATATGCTTGGTATTCAAGATTTGTGAAACTTTCTTTTGGGTGTGTTGAATGCTAAGAAAAGATTGAAGCATGATAATTGTTTTGAGATATGGAGGTGATAATATTAAAGTCATGCTAGTTGAGTAGTTGTGAATTTAAAGAATACTTGTGTTGAAGCTTGTGATTCCCGTAGCATGCACGTATGGTGAACCGTTATGTGATGAAGTCGGAGCATGATTTATTTATTGATTGTCTTCCTTATGAGTGGCGGTCGGGGACGAGCGATGGTCTTTTCCTACCAATCTATCCCCCTAGGAGCATGCGCGTAATGCTTTGCCTTGATAACTTCTAGATTTTTGCAATAAGTATATGAGTTCTTTATGACTAATGTTGAGTCCATGGATTATATGCACTCTCACCCTTCCACCTTTGCTAGCCTCTCTAATACCGCGCACCTTTCGCCGGTATCATACACCCACCATATACCTTCCTCAAAACAGCCACCATACCTACCTATTATGGCATTTCCATAGCCATTCCGAGATATATTGCCATGCAACTTTCCACCGTTCTGTTTATTATGACACACTCCATCATTGTCATACTGCTAGCATGATCATGTAGTTGACATCATATTTGTGGCAAAGCCATCGTTCATAATTCTTTCATACATGTCACTCTTGATTCATTGCATATCCCGGTACACCGTCGGAGGCATTCATATAGAGTCATATCTTGTTCTAAGTATCAAGTTGTAATTGTTGAGTTGTAAGAAAAATAAAAGTGTGATGATCATCATATTAGAGCATTGTCCCAATGAGGAAAGAATGATGGAGACTATGATTCCCCCACAAGTCGGGATGAGACTCTGGACAAAAAATAAATAAAAGACGCCAAAGAAGCCCAAAAAAAGAGGCCATAAAAAGAGAAAAGGCCCAAATAAAAAAATAAAAATAAAAAAATGAGAGAAAAAGAGAGAAGGGACAATGTTACTATCCTTTTACCACACTTGTGCTTCAAAGTAGCACCATGATCTTCATAGTAGAGAGTCTCTCATGTTATCACTTTCATATACTAGTGGGAATCTTTCATTATAGAACTTGGCTTGTATATTCCAATGATGGGCTTCCTCAAAATTGCCCTAGGTCTTCATGAGCAAGCAAGTTGGATGCACACCCACTTAGTTTCTTTTTGAGCTTTCATATACTTATAGCTCTAGTGCATCCATGGCATGGCAATCCCTACTCACTCACATTGATATCTATTGATGGGCATCTCCATAGCCCGTTGATACGCCTAGTTAATGTGAGACTAACTTCTCCCTTTTTGTCTTCTCCACAACCACCATTCTATTCCACCTATAGTACTATGTCCATGGCTCATGCTCATGTATTGCGTGAAGATTGAAAAAGTTAGAGTATGAAACAATTGCTTGGCTTGTCATCGGGGTTGTGCATGATTTAAATATTTTGTCTGGTGAAGATAGAGCATAGCCAGACTATATGATTTTGTAGGGATAACTTTCTTTGGCCATGTTATTTTGAGAAGACATAATTGCTTTGTTAGTATGCTTGAAGTATTATTATTTTTATGTCAATATAAACTTTTGTCTTGAATCTTTCTAATCTGAATATTCATATCACAATTAAGAAGATTTGCATTGAAATTATGCCAAGTAGCACTCCGCATCAAAAATTCTCTTTTTATCAATTACCTAATCGAGGATGAGCAGGAATTCAGCTTGGGGATGCCTGATACGTCTCCAACGTATCTATAATTTTTGATTGCTCCATGCTATATTATCTACTATTTTGGACTATATTGGGCTTTATTTTCCACTTTTATATTACTTTTGGGACTAACCTATTAACCGGAGGCCCAACCCAGAATTGTTGTTTTTTTGCCTATTTCAGTGTTTCAAAGAAACGGAATATCAAACGGAGTCCAAACGGAATAAAACCTTCGGGAACGTGATTTTCTCACCGAACGTGATCCAGGAGACTTGGACACTGCTCCAAGGAACAAAAGAGGCGGTCACGAGGGTGGGGGCACCCCCTTAGGGCGCGCCCCCTGCCTCATGGGCCCCTCGGAGCTCCACCAACGTACTCCTTCCTCCTATATATACCTACGTACCCCCAAACAAACAGAGACGGAGCCAAAAACCTAATTCCACCGCCACAACTTTCTGTATGCACGAGATCCCATCTTGGGGCCTGTTCCGGAGTTTCGCCGGAAGAGGGCCGTCATCACGGAGGTCTTCTACATCATCATAGCCTCTCCGATGAAGTGTGAGTAGTTTACCTCAGACCTTCGGGTCCATAGTTAGTAGCTAGATGGCTTCTTCTCTCTCTTTGAATCTCAATACAAAGTTCTCCCCCTCTCTCGTGGAGATCTATTCGATGTAATCTTCTTTTTGTGGTGTGTTTGTTGAGACTGATGAATTGTGGGTTTATGATCAAGTCTATCTATGAATAATATTTGAATCTTCTCTGAATTATTTTATGTATGATTGGTTATCTTTGCAAGTCTCTTCGAATTATCCATTTTGTTTGGCCAACTAGATTGGTAGTTCTTGCCATAGGAGAAGTGCTTAGCTTTGGGTTCGATCTTGCGGTGTCCTTTCCCAGTGACATAAGGGGCAGCAAGGCACGTATTGCATCATTGCCATCGAGGATAACAAGATGGGGATTATTTCATATTGCATGAATTTATCTCTCTACATCATGTCATGTTGCTTAAAGCATTACTCTGTTTTTAACTTAATACTCTAGATGCATGCTGGATAGCGGTCGATGAGTGGAGTAATAGTAGTAGATGCATAATTGTTTCGGTCTACTTGTCACGGATGTGATGCCTATATACATGATCATGCCTAGATATTCTCATAACTATGCTCAATTCTGTCAATTGCTCAACAGTAATTTGTTCAGCCACCGTAGAATACTTATGCTCTTGAGAGAAGCCACTAGTGAAACCTATGGCCCCCGGGTCTATTCTCATCATATTAATCTCCATCACTTTAATCTTGCTTTGCTTTTTTACTTTGCCTTTTACTTTTACTTTGCATATTTTTACCAAAAATACCAAAAATACTATATCTATCAGATCTCACTCTCGTAAGTGACCGTGAAGGGATTGACAACCCCTAATCGCGTTGGTTGCGAGTAGCTATCGCTTCGTGCAGGTACGAGGGACTTGAGCGTGGCCTCCTACTGGATTGATACCTTGGTTCTCAAAAACTAAGGGAAATACTTACGCTACTCTGCTGCATCATCCCTTCCTCTTCGGGGAAAACCAACGTAAGCTCAAGACGTAGCAGGCACCTGCTCCGACACCGGCACCAGCTCTACAAGGAGCACCATCTCCGGCAGCAGCGGCGGCTTCGACACCTGCACCAACACTTGCACTTGCATCTGCTCCGGCCCGTGCAGTTGCACCGGCAACAGACTGGGCTGCAGTTCGCACTTCATATACCAAAGTCCTTACAAAAACCGACATGTCCACCTTCTTGGTAAGCATTGGCCGCCCAAGTGCTTCATTCTTTTTTCTTTCCATGTTGTTTCACATGATTCACTGTGTTGATCTAACTGTTTGGGTATGTCTTCTTGTTTGCAAACAGAGAATTCCTAGAGCAACGAGGGAGTCGTTCAACAATCCGGGCGACCGCGGCCAAGTTTCTCTTACCATGCGCAGCCTTGGTGTGAATGAACCTGCTCAATATATCGTAAGTACAAAGGATGGTCGCATGATGATTGATGCTAAAGGATGGTCAAGGTTCAAATCTAAATCATATCTTGCGATAGGGGATGATGTCAAAATCGAACTTTCTCGGCAAGGAGAGCTGGTCCAAATCAACTTTGAAATTCTTCAGTAGTAGCATGCAACTGCCTAACTAATCTATCCTCCAAGAGATTTTGATGTAATAATCTGGCATGGTGAAACAAGTGTCCTGTGTGTATAAGTAGTATGATAGTATTATTTATCACATGGTATATCGTTGATAGAATTGCAACTCTGATTGGTGGTTAGGAACTGTCGTTCGATTTCATTCCAACAGCTACCGTGCTTTATTCAATTTTGTGTATTCGCCTTGCGACAGCATCTAAAACCAACGCTGTACCGATCGCTTGCAATATGAAAAGCGCTGAGGTAGAACACATGGGCCCCCAAACATGCAGTGTCGGCCTACGGCCAAAAGTCCAGAACCTGGTTTCGAGAAGCACTAGCTCGGTGCAGAAGTGGCGTCCTCCTCCTGCTGTGGGTTGGGAGAAGATGAATGTTGATGCTGCGTTATCTCGCAATGGTGAAAGGGGAGCCCTGGCAGTTGGGAGCCGGGATCATACAGGCTTCTTCCTTGGAGCATCGGCACTGGTGTGCGAAAGTGTTACTGATCCAGAGATCCTAGAGGCAATGGCATGTTGCGAGGGGCTATCTCTGGCTCTTGACTTAAACCTGCAACAAGTTCATATTAGCACCGATTGTTCAGCAACAGTCAAGCATATCAGAGAGGCATACTTGGGGCCCAGCAAAGTTATTATGGACGAGATCAAGATGAAGAAGAATATGTTCCAAACCATGGAGATCATACATGAAAAATGCGAGTGTAATGTTGAAGCGCATGTGCTCGCAAAAGCTACTACTTCTTTTCCCTGTGGACGCCATCTTTGGCTCACAGGAACCCCCAAAATTATTTATATACCTATGACTGTTAATCTTCAATAAAGCATCTTTTATCCCTCAAAAAAACATCTGAGTATTATATTCTCAGCTGAACCCCCATAATGCTCATGCATTGCAGAGGGAGTATTTTTTCGGCAAGGTGAGCCTGTGATATAAAAGATTTGTATATTTCTTTACAGAGGGAGTATCTCTTTGTCAAAAAATATATTTATGTGTAACTAGTTACTCCTGTCTTTCTACTTCCTTTTGCTGATATGTGGGGCAACCGGCAACGGGGTCCACGTGCCATATGCACAAATTAGAGTGCACAACTTCATGGTAGACACACCCCGGTCGTAGCGCCGTAGTAATGCCCAATGAGTCGTCAAATCACAAACCCCCCTTTCCAGCTTTAGCAGTAAGCTGGACGGACTAAGCGACAATATTTCACTGGGCCTGAATCCCTTTCTCCCTCGTCTGCTTGTTCAGATAAAACCCCCTCTCGGCGATTGCATAGGGTTTTCTCATGGAGAACCAGGTACGAATTCTTCATCCATCCCCGATAAACCCAAGTCCCTTGGTCGCAGGTAATCCTAGGATGGCAGCCGCCGCCGTTGATGCATTTTTCTTCCTACTGAATCTAGTGTGTTTCATTTGCAGTGCCCAAAGTGCGAGTACCCTACAGGTTTCTGCTCCCTCGGTGAGACGCCACACTTGTTCCTTCTCATCCTAACACAGCATTTTGAAACGCGCATAGTATGTTCCTAGAATCCTCTTTTCTATCCGGGAGGGTGGGGGTTTTTGAACATGCTGTGTTCTCATATTATTTTTCCTGTAGTGTATTATTTGCTCTGCCAGAACACATGTACTCAAGATGCTCGGCCTTGCCATAACTAAATACACTAGTTTAATGGTCACAGTGAAGACAAGCCATGGATATAAGTTCTGAGTTGGGTTCATGAACCAAGAAGATTGCTGCTTTTTTATGGCCGAACTTGGATAAACTTTCTCAAGTGTTACAGACTGAAAGTTGGCGCACGAATGTTGATGGAAATAGCAGAACCTGATCTCATCTTCACTGCGATCTTCCACCCCGATGTCGTTCCAATTGTTCATCCATGTTAGTTTTGTATCTGGTTCTTGCTTATTGCCTCGATTACTTCTTAATCCACCTATTTTGTCTAACTAATCACAATTTAACTTTAGAAGTAGCAACGAATCTCTCACAAAGATGCTACTTCTAACTAATATTTTCTTATAATTGGTGGCACGTGTAGGTTTTTTCAGAGTAAAGCAGTCTACTCGTTTGTTACTCTGTAATAACTCGGCTGTTACTAATGGCACTGAAGTTGACTGGATCGACATCCACAAGTTCCTACACTTTATTGATCGTCCTGAGGTCCTTGTGGGGCGTTTCAATGGTGGAAGGCCACGTGGGATATGTGTGCCACTGCTGCACTCGTTGAACAGGTCCAACTGTGTCGAGAAACTTATGGTATGAGCTCTTTTCTGTTATATATGTTGTTCATAAACTATTGCTTATACATAGTTTTACAGCTGTGATCTTCTTGAAACAAGAACTGCCGAGTTCTATTGTTCCTATACAAATGCCTGACCATGGTCGGGTCAGACTTGCGCTTGGTCACAACATGATGTTTATGTCGACCTACTCAATTCCCCTTGGAGGTGAAAAGATACTTATTCATGGGTGGTCTCAAATAATGAAGGCCCGTCCATCTTGGAGAATAGGACAGAAGATTACGTTCATGCTTTTCCATGGCTCTAAAGCGAATATCCTGTTTATTGACCACATTGCGAGATGAAGCCGCTTTCAGAAGGTTATGGATGCGCGGGGTGGCGCCTAGGCCTTGTCCTGGGGCTTGGCGGCCTCACCCTTGGTTAACTGTAGGCGAAGTAGCACTGTTCGAGGCGTGCTTTGTACGGTTGAACCTGTATAAGTACTCATACTGCTTTCAGCTTTGGTTGTTAACTGCCCCTGCTGGTTTCAGTTAAGCTTGTTAAGTAGTACAGTCTGTCGTGTTTCTTCAGTACTGTCTTCCTCCAGCCGCCAAAACCAAACCAGCGCCAGCGGGGCCGCCTGCTTCCGCCTCCCACGGCTGGCTGCGCCTCAGCGCACGCATTGCCGCCCCACCGTCTCCTAAATTGTTAACGCTGACGTCCTCCACGCGCTTTGGTGCGCTTGCCGCGGCACCGCCCTCTCGCGTTGTCAACATGGTCAACAAACAACAGGAATCAGCAGAAGTACGTGGAGAGGATGACAGTAGGGGCCCACCACGTCAGCGTATGAAAAAATAAAATGCTTCCTCCTAGTGTATTCCAGACATCTGGGACCCACGACATTGGGAGCGTATATAGTCAATAGACAAGAGAACAGCACAAGATCGGCTGACACCTGAGACGTAGCAACTCGAGTAGTATTTTTTTTGTTTGGTATTGTTGAGACGGAGCAGGGTTTGAACGGGGCTGTGGCCCGTCTAGCCCAGGCTTATATTTTATGTTCACCATGTGACCAGCCCAGCTATTTTTTCTTTGTGAAAATGAGCCCAGTTTATTTTTTCTGAAGAATACCCAATCCAGGCCTACTTATTTTTCTACGCCCTGATGGGCTGCAACTCTTTCAAGACGCCTGCAAATCTTGAAAGTAATATGAAATGGGTTGTAAATATAAAAACAGATGACAAATTGGCAATTACTTTATAATTTCTGGATTTTATTACATTTTCATATCCCTATTTCACTAGGCATTAACCTAATTTAAATATATCTTCAAAGTACTTTAAATCTGGCTGGACATTTCGGTATTAAAAATAGTTTGGAACCCACAGAAATATGCGAAATTGGCCCTGGCCAACCAAAAAAACGACTGCAATAAATTGCATAAGAAGTTACCATAAGCTATACATAAATTATTAAAAAAAGAGGGAGTGGTCTGACTTGTGGGCCTATTTAGTTGACGCGTATGCAAGATTTTTTTAGTTATTATATACGTCAACAAACCATTCTAGCAGACGTAACCGTTGGATGTTAATCCAACGGCCGTCGTGTTTCTTCAATCTCTGATCTTCTTGCTCCAACCGCCAAAGCAGCACCGGCGGGACCGCCTACTCCCGCCTCCCGTGGCCGGCTGTGCTGCCGCGCAGGCCTCAGTGCCCCCTACTACTCCCACCGCTGGCCAGGGCATCCCTCTACTCACCCACACCCCTTGTTATTCTGCGGCGACGGCAGCCTCACACCGCAGCCGAACCGGTGAACGCTCGTACTCCTCTCCGCGTGGGCATCCACTGTCGCGTCTTCCCCGGCTCTGCGTCGTCCCCTTCCTATGCCTTGCCGTCGTCCACCGCCGTGGTGCTCTCGGTGCAGCGTGGTCAATGTGGTCAACGACCGACTTCCATTGGAACAGTACTATACATGGAGAGGCTGACAGCTGGGTCCATGGCAGCCGCAAGGAAGTGCCTCCTTATTACGTGCAAAATAATTATTCCTCCACCTGACAGCAGGGACCCACCGGACGGGTCACCAGTATTTTGCGAAAAAATCGTTTCCCCCTGACTGTTGGGACCCACCGGACGGGCCACCGTAGTTCGCAAAAAAAACGTTCCCCCCGCTGTCAGCTCGGACCCACCGGAAGTGCCTCCTTATTACGCACAAAAAATGAATACTCCCCATCTAGCTGGGACCCACCTTGGTGGGAGGCTGACTTGTGGGCCTACTAAGTTGACGGGGACGAAGGGCTTTGTCAACTTAGTCAATATGAACGATTCTAGCTCCAGTGACCGTACGATGTCCATCCAACGGCCGTAGTGCTTCTTCAACCTCTGGTCTTCTTGCTCCAGCCACCCAAAGCAGCGCCGGTCATGCCGCATGCTCCTGCCTCCCATGGCCGGCTATGCTGCCATGGAGGCCTCACCGCCCCCTACTATTCCCACCGCTGGCGAGGCCCTGCGGCGACGGCAGCCTCACACTGCAGCCAAACCAGTGAACCCTCGTACTCCTCTCCACGCGGGCTTCCACTGCCGCGTCTTCCCCGGCTCCGCGTCGTCCCCTTCCTAGGCCTCACCGTCATCCACTGTCGTGGTGCTCTCGGCGCGGCATTGTCAATGTGGTCAACGGCCGACTTCCATCGGAAGAGTACTGTGCGTGGAGACACTGACAGCTGGGTCCACGGCCGCGAAAGGGAAGTGCCTCCTTATTATGCGCAAAATAATTATTCCTCCACCTGACAGTGGGGACCCACCGGACGGGGCACCGTATTTCGCGAAAAAATGTTTGCCCCTGACTGCTAGGACCCACCAGCTACATCTTCGCACGCAAGGAAGTGCGTGACAGTCGGGACCCACCTGGTCGAAGCGTACGTAGCGTTGTCATTTTGGTCGCGAACGTGTACGTACATATATACTAGTCGATGTAGAGGCGCGCACGTGTCGTAGTAGAGGCGCGCACGTAGCATGTACACGTACGTATAGCGGCCAGGGTGCAAGAAAGAAAATACGGCCACGTATGTGTACATACGGGCGGGGTCTCGAACGCCTACTCGCGCATACGTATGGCCAGGGCTCGTGTACATGGCTGGGTCGGAACGGAGAAACAGCGTCGTCATCGTGTTCATGGGGAGGCAACGGAATGCGTTGTGTTCATCGAGAGGGCTTCGACGGAACACGCGATGGAAATGAGGCCTGGCGTATCGCAGAACAGAGGAAACGGCCTTGTGTTCGACCGGCCACATTCGAAACGGGATCCTGTTCATCGGGAGGGGTCTGGCGTACCGCAAAACGGAGGAAACGGACCTCCTACGGTCGAAACGGGGGTCCTGTTGATCGGGAGGGGTGTGGCGTACCGCAAAAAGGACAAAACGGACTTATGTTGGAGCGCTACGGTCGAAACGGGGGTCCTGTTCATCAGGAGGGGTGTGGCGTGCCGCAAAATGGGACTCCACGGGATACTGTTCATCTCCACCATCGACCCCCTCCAGCCTCCACGAGCTACTGTTCATCCACCGTCGACCTCCTCCAGCCTCCACCTGCGACTGTGTTGGAAATATGCCCTAGAGGCAATAATAAAATGGTTATTATTATATTTCCTTGTTCATGATAATTGTCTATTGTTCATGCTATAATTGTGTTATCCGGAAATCGTAATACATGTGTGAATACATAGACCACAACACGTCCCTAGTGAGCCTCTAGTTGACTAGCTCGTTGATCAAAAGATAGTCATGGTTTCCTGACTATGGACATTGGATGTCATTGATAACGGGATCACATCATTAGGAGAATGATGTGATGGACAACACCCAATCCTAAGCATATCTTAAAGATCGTGTAGTTCGTTTGCTAGAGCTTTTCCAAATGTCAAGTATCATTTCCTTAGACCATGAGATTGTGCAACTCCCGGATACCGTAGGAGTGCTTTGGCTGTGCCAAACGTCACAACGTAACTGGGTGACTATAAAGGTACACTATGGGTATCTCCGAAAGTGTCTGTTGGGTTGGCACGAATCGAGACTGGGATTTGTCACTCCGTATGGCGGAGAGGTATCTCTGGGCCCACTCGGTAATGCATCATCATAATGAGCTCAATGTGACCAAGTGGTTGATCACAGGATCATGCATTACGGTACGAGTAAAGTGACTTGCCGGTAACGAGATTGAACGAGGTATTGGGATACCGATGATCGAGTCTCGGGCAAGTAACGTACCGATTGGCAAAGGGAATTGTATACAGGATTGATTGAATCCTCGACATCATGGTTCATCCGATGAGATCATCGAGGAGCATGTGGGAGCCAACATGGGTATCCAGATCCCGCTATTGGTTATTGACCGGAGAGTCGTCTCGGTCATGTCTGCGTGTCTCCCGAACCCGTAGGGTCTACACACTTAAGGTTCGGTGACGCTACGGTTGTTGAGATATTAGTATACGGTAACCCGAAAGTTGTTTGGAGTCTTGGATGAGATCCCGGACGTCACGAAGAGTTCCGGAATGATCCGGAGGTGAAGATTTATATATAGGAAGTCAAGTTTCGGCCATCGAGAAAGTTTGGGGGGTAATCGGTATTGTACCGGGACCACCGGAAGGGTCCCGGGGGTCCACCGGGTGGGGCCACCTATCCCGGAGGGCCCCATGGGCTGAAGTGGGAGGGGAACCAGCCCCTGGTGGGCTGGTGCGCCCCCCCCATGGGCCTCCCCCTGCGCCTAGGGTTGGAAACCCTAGGGGTGGGGGCACCCCACTTGGCTTGGGGGCCAAGCCACCCCCTTGGCCGCCCCCGCCCCTTGGAGATCCCATCTCCTAGGGCCGGCGCCCCCTAGGTGTCCTATATATAGTGGGGGGGAGGGCAGACGCACCCTAGACCCTGGCGCCTCCCTCTCCCTCCCGTGACACCTCTCCCTCTCGCTGAGCTTGGCGAAGCCCTGCCGATATCACCGTTGCTTCCACCACCATGCCGTCGTGCTGCTGGATCTCCATCAACCTCTCCTTCCCCCTTGCTGGATCAAGTTGGAGGAGACGCCTTCCCAACCGTACGTGTGTTGAATGCGGAGGTGATGTCCGTTCGGCGCTAGGTCATTGATGATTTGGATCACGACGAGTACGACTCCATCGACCCCGTTCTCTTGAACGCTTCCGCTCGCGATCTACAAGGGCATCTAGATGCACTCCCCTCTCCCTCGTTGCTAGATGACTCCATAGATTGATCTTGGTGATGTGTAGAAAATTTTAAAATTCTGCTACGTTCCCCTTCAGTGGCATCATGAGCCAGGTCTATGCGTAGTTTCTATGCACGAGTAGAACACAAAGCAGTTGTGGGCGTCGATATTGTCAATTTACTTGCCATTACTAGTCTTATCTTGATTCGGCGGCATCGTGGGATGAAGCGGCCCGAACCGACCTTACACGTACGCTTACGTGAGACTGGTTCCACCGACTGACATGCACTAGTTGCATAAGGTGGCTACCGGGTGTCTGTCTCTCCCACTTTAGTCGGATCGGATTCGATGAAAAGGGTCCTTATGAAGGGTAAATAGAAATTGGCATATCACGTTCTGGTTTTGGCGTGGGTAAGAAACGTTCTTGCTAGAAACCTATAGCAGCCACGTAAAAACTTGCAACAACAATTAGAGGACGTCTAACTTGTTTTTGCAGCATGTGACGTGTGATGTGATATGGCCAAAGGATGTGATGAATGATATATGTGATGTATGAGATTGATCATGTTCTTGTAATAGGAATCACGACTTGCATGTCGATGAGTATGACAACCGGCAGGAGCCATAGGAGTTGTCTTAATTTATTTATGACCTGCGTGTCAACATAAACGTCATGTAATTACTTTACTTTATTGCTAAAGCGTTAGCCATAGTAGTAGAAGTAATAGATGACGAGACAACTTCAAGAAGACACGATGATGGAGATCATGATGATGGAGATCATGGTGTCATGCCGGTGACAACGATGATCATGGAGCCCCGAAGATGGAGATCAAAAGGAGCAAATGATATTGGCCATATCATGTCACTATTTGATTGCATGTGATGTTTATCATGTTTTACATCTTATTTGCTTAGAACGACGGTAGCTTAAATAAGATGATCCCTCGTAATAATTTCAAGAAAGTGTTCCCCCTAACTGTGCACCGTTGCGAAGGTTCGTTGTTTCGAAGCACCACGTGATGATCGGGTGTGATAGATTCTAACGTTCGAATACAACGGGTGTAAGCCAGATTTACACACGCAATACACTTAGGTTGACTTGACGAGCCTAGCATGTACAGACATGGCCTCAGAACACGGAAGACCGAAAGGTCGAGCATGAGTCGTATAGAAGATACGATCAACATGAAGATGTTCACCGATGTTGACTAGTCCGTCTCACGTGATGATCGGACACGGCCTAGTTGACTCGGATCATGTTTCGCTTAGATGACTAGAGGGATGTCTATCTGAGTGGGAGTTCATTGAATAATTTGATTAGATGAACTTAATTATCATGAACTTAGTCTAAAATCTTTACATTATGTCTTGTAGATCAAATGGCCCACGCTAATGTTGCCCTCAACTTCAACGCGTTCCTAGAGAAAACCAAGCTGAAAGATGATGGCAGCAACTATACGGACTGGGTCCGGAACCTGAGGATCATCCTCATAGCTGCCAAGAAAGATTATGTCCTAGAAGCACCGCTAGGTGACGCACCCATCCCAGAGAACCAAGACGTTATGAACGCTTGGCAGTCACGTGCTGATGATTACTCCCTCGTTCAGTGCGACATGCTTTACAACTTAGAACCGGGGCTCCAAAAGCGTTTTGAGCAACACGGAGCATATGAGATGTTCGAAGAGCTGAAAATGGTTTTCCAAGATCATGCCCGGGTCGAGAGATATGAAGTCTCCGACAAGTTCTTCAGTTGTAAGATGGAGGAAAATAGTTCTGTCAGTGAGCACATACTCAAAATGTCTGGGTTGCATAACCACTTGACTTAGCTAGGAGTTAATCTCCCGGATGACGCGGTCATTGATAGAATCCTTCAGTCGCTTCCACCGAGCTACAAGAGCTTTGTGATGAACTTCAATATGCAGGGCATGGAAAATACCATTCCTAAGGTATATTCAATGCTGAAATCAGCGGAGGTGGAGATCAAAAAGGAATATCAAGTGTTGATGGTGAATAAAACCACTAAGTTTAAGAAAGGCAAGGGTAAGAAGAACTTCAAGAAGGACGGCAAGGGGGTTGCCGCGCCCGGTAAGCAAGCTGCCAGGAAGAAGCCAAAGACTGGACCCAAGCCCGAGACTGAGTGTTTTTATTGCAAGGGAAGTGTTCACTGGAAGCGGAACTGCCCCAAATATTTAGCGGACAAGAAGGCCGGCAACACTAAAGGTATATGTGATATACATGTAATTGATGTGTACCTTACCAGTGCTCGTAGTAGCTCCTGGGTATTTGATACCGGTGCGGTTGCTCACATTTGTAACTCAAAGCAGGAGCCGCGGAATAAGCGGAGACTGGCAAAGGATGAGGTGACGATGCGTGTCGGGAATGGTTCCAAGGTCGATGTGATCGCCGTCGCCACGCTACCTCTACATTTACCTATGGGATTAGTTTTAAACCTCAATAATTGTTATTTAGTGCCAGCTTTGAGCATGAACATTGTATCAGGATCACGTTTAATTCGAGATGGCTACTCATTTAAATCCGAGAATAATGGTTGTTCTATTTATATGAGAGATATGTTTTATGGTCATGCCCCACTGGTGAATGGTTTATTCTTAATGAATCTCGAGCGTAATGTTACACATATTCATAGTGTGAATACCAAAAGATGTAAGGTTGATAATGATAGTCCCACATACTTGTGGCATTGCCGCCTTGGTCATATAGGTGTCAAACGCATGAAGAAGCTCCATGCAGATGGACTTTTGGAGTCTATTGATTACGAATCATTTGACACGTGCGAACCATGCCTCATGGGTAAAATGACCAAGACTCCGTTCTCAAGAACAATGGAGCGAGCAACCAACTTATTGGAAATCATACATACTGATGTGTGCGGTCCAATGAGTGTTGAGGCTCGCGGTGGCTATCGTTATGTTCTCACCCTCACTGATGACTTGAGTACATAATGAAACACAAGTCTGAGACCTTTTAAAAGTTCAAGGAATTTCAGAGTGAGGTTGAGAATCCATGTGACAGGAAAATCAAGTTCTTGCGGTCAGATCGTGGGGGGAATACTTGAGTAACGAATTTGGCACGCACTTAAGGAAATGTGGAATAGTTTCACAACTCACGTCGCCTGGAACACCTCAGCGTAATGGTGTGTCCGAACGTCGTAATTGCACTCTATTGGATATGGTGCGATCTATGATGTATCTTACTGATCTACCACTATCATTTTGGGGCTATGCTTTAGAGACTGCCGCATTCACTTTAAATAGGGCTCCGTCGAAATCCGTTGAGACGACACCGTATGAATTATGGTTTGGGAAGAAACCTAAGCTGTCGTTTCTAAAAGTTTGAGGATGCGATGCTTATGTCAAGAAACTTCAACCTGAAAAGCTCGAGCCCAAGTCGAAAAAATGCGTCTTCATTGGATACCCTAAAGAAACTATTGGGTATACCTTCTACCTCAGATCCGAAGGCAAGATCTTTGTTGCCAAGAATGGATCCTTTCTAGAGAAAGAGTTTCTCTCGAAAGAAGTAAGTGGGAGGAAAGTAGAACTTGATGAAGTATTGCCTCTTGAACCGAAGAGTGGCGCAGCTCAGGAAATTGTTCCTGAGGTGCCTGCACCGACTAGAGAGGAAGTTAATGATGATGATCATGAAACTTCAGATCAAGTTGCTACTGAACTTCGTAGGTCCACAAGGACACGTTCCGCACCAGAGTGGTATGGCAACCCTGTCTTGGAAATCATGTTGTTAGACAACGGTGAACCTTCGAACTATGAAGAAGCGATGGCGGGCCCAGATTCCGACAAATGGCTGGAAGCCATGAAATCCGAGATAGGATTCATGTATGAAAACGAAGTATGGACTTTGACTGACTTGCCCGATGATCGGCGAGCCATAGAAAATAAATGGATCTTTAAGAAGAAGACAGACGCGGATGGTAATGTAACCATCTATAAAGCTCGGCTTGTCGCTAAGGGTTATCGACAAGTTCAAGGGGTTGACTGCGATGAGACTTTCTCACCCTAGCGAAGCCGAAGTCCGTCCGAATCATGTTAGCAATTGCCACATTCTATGATTATGAGATATGGCAAATGGACGTCAAAACGGCATTCCTTAATGGTTTCCTTAAGGAAGAATTGTATATGATGCAGTCGGAAGGTGTCAGGACCCCGACTCGATGTCACATCGATCTAGCCTGTAGCACCTCATATCACTTTGCGGCCTCACGCACGGTATCCCCACGGGTGTCGCCTTACCTTTGCCCGGGACCGTTTGCGCCTTTTGGCTCACGTATATGATAGTGTCGCTAGCATCCATATGATAAGGAGCCCGGGCTGACATGACTAGTCGTAAACCCAAAGTGGCACAGACTTACAGGGACAGGCATCCATGACCCAGCATCGAACGTGTCGGTCATCAGCGAGTGAATCCAGGCTGTAGCACTGGGCTAGCAGGACTCCGGTGAACCGGGCTGTAGCGGGCTAACAGGACTCCGGTATTCATCGCGTGACATTTCCCCGAAGGGACAGACACAGGAACGAAGAAGGACACATGCCGGCCAGCCTAAGTGTTCCGGAGCAGTAGCAAGCTACCATGGCTCGGTGGAAACACTAGGAGACATTTCCCCGTAAGAGAGGCTACTAAAGATAAACAACTAGATGGTCAGATCCCACACATACCAAGCATTTCAGTAACATACACACAATATGCTCGATATGTGCAAATACAACATGGCATCACAACATGACTCTATGACTCAAGTAATCTATTCAATAGGCTCCGAGGAGCGAGATATTACAAACATGGGTCTCATGACCCAACAATCAGAGCATACAAGTCGAAGCACAAGCGGAAGCTTAACATGTCTGAGTACAGACAACTATAAATGAAAAAAGGCTGAGAAGCCTGACTATCTACCAGATACTGCCGAGGGCACAAGATCGTAGCTGAGGTAACAAGCTAAACGTCGAAGTCCACGTGGAACTACTAGTGAGACCGAAGTCTCTCTGCAAAAACATAAAATAGGCAAACGTGAGTACAAATGTACCCAGCAAGACTTACATCAGAACTAACTACATATGCATCATTATCAACAAAGGGATGGTGGGGTTTAACTGCAGCAAGCCAGCTTTGACTCGGTGGCTATCCTAAACTACGACTGCGAGTAACTTTTTTGAGGTGGCGCACACGAGTCCACATATTCACCATATCAATACACCACTATGGATCCGCTCCCGTCTCCCTACGAGAACGCCATCCATAGCACTCACGCTTATCTTGCGTATTTTAGAGTATCCACTTTCACTTGTCTATGAACTGATATAAGCAACCCAGAAGTCCTTTTCCGCGGACACGGCTATTCGAATAGATGATGTTAACCCTGCAGGGGTGTACTTCTTCATACATGTTTCCACCACTTAGCGTCTGCACACGACATGTGCTCGGCAGACTTCAAGCGAAAGCCGACGTGGGTGTAGACCACGACCTACCTAAACACTCAAGTCTCTAGTCCAGGTTTATCGCCTATTCGGGTTCCATCCATGAGGAGATCCGGCCGGAGTTTCGCTCACAGCCCCAAACGATGTGAACAGGGTTCCCGAGATACCAAACGGGCATCCGGTACACCGTGCCACGTACCTACCGCATCACAGCCCACCCCTACGGTCAGCGCTGTCCACGGCCTCCAGTAAGCTACAAACACCAGAAACTACTTGCAACTCCTGGACAGAGGACTAGGGTGAATAAGAAGTCGAGCGGGGTCATATTTCAGGGCCCAATGTATGGTAGTACCTGAATCATGGATCACAAACACAGAACTCAGTTCCTGAGGACGGCTGCAATGAGACAACCCACCATGTACTCCTACATGGCCTCTCACCGCTACCTTTACCAAATCGTGTTCACACACTTAGCTCACACACAGTAGGACATGTTCACACGCCTCTGATTCATCCCCGATGAATCAGACCTGACTCAACTCTAAGCAGTAGCAGGCATGACAAACAAGCATGAATGAGTAGGCACAACAGGGCTCAAACAATTCCTACTCATACTAGTGGGTTTCATCTATTTACTGTGGAATGACAGGTCATGCAAAGGATAAAGGGGTTCAGCTACCGCAGCAAGTAACAGATGAATCGTTGTTGTCCTAATGCAGTAAAAGAGAGCAGGAGCGAGAGGGTAGGATTGTATCAGAATGAACAAGGGGTTTTTGCTTGCCTGGCACTTCTGAAGATAACATTGAGTCTTCATCAGTGTCAACGATCACATCCTCGGTATCACGTCTATCGAGAGGGGACAAATACCGGCAACACAGAAGGGAACACAATCAATGCAATGCACAATATGATGCATGATCATGACATGGCAAAATGAATGTGTTTTGGGCTAATGCAACTAGCAACAGATTAAATGGGGTTGGTTTGAATACAAGATTCAAATTTAAACTCCATATGTGATTATTTAAATGCCCTTTATTTGATTTGTGCTAAACAGCAGCTATAAGTTGTTCTAACATGCATGAAAATGGTACAGATGGATTCCTTGAATTTTTCTGATAATTTTTCATATATAAATTATTTAATTTGGAGTTACGGTTAATTTTCTATGATTTTTAGAAGTTTATATAATTTTCTGGATTTTCTGAATTATTAAATCCAGAAAGTATTACTGCGTCATACTGACGTCACGATGACGTCAGCAGGTCAACGTGGCACAGTCCGGTCAAACCTGACCAGTGGGGTCCACTGGTCAGTGACCCAGTCAACTAACCAGGTTAGTTAGCCCTAACTAACTTAGTTAGCCGGGCGGGGCCCGCATGTCAGTGGCCTATCTAATTAGCTAGGTTAATTAGCGCTAACTAATCTAACACTAATCTAGCAGCGCCTGGGCCCACACGTCAGGGGGGTCAAACCCCGGGTCAAACCCGCCGGAGTTGACCCGCGGCTTGTCGCCGGCGACGCCAGCAATGGCGGAGGGCGTCGGAAACGCTCCTTCGACGACCAAATCGGCGACTGAGGAGCTCTACGCGTAGCTGGGAGTCGCCCGCATCCATTTATGCAAACGGGAGGGGCTGAGGTGGCCCGAGCTCACCGGAACGGGGCCCGTGGCGGCGACCGGAGCACGGCGAGGTCGGGGTTGGCGCTAGAGGGCACGGCAGGTCGCACGGGTGGGCGCGCTCGGCTCCTGGAAGGGTGCTGAGCACGTTGCCGTGCTCGGGGGTTAGCTACGGTGGCTCTAGCCCCGTCTGCTTCATCGCCGGCGGCGAGGAACGGTCGGCTCCGACAGTCGGGGCGGTTAGAAGGCACGGACGGGCACGGGGAGAGAGGGGAAATGGACAGGGGCTCACGAGGGGTCGGGAGAGAAGCTCGGTGGGCTCGGGGAAGCCTCTGCAACGGCGAATTGACGACGGCGATCTCCGGGCACCGGAGATGAAGACGACGGCGCTCCGGTCGACTGCGGCCTCCTCTAGTCGCGTGCGTCGCGTGTGTAGCTTCACGGGGTCAGGGCGGAGCTCAGGGACGCATAGTGGGAGCGAGGGGGTGGCTGTGGCCCCGGTAAACGGCGTCGGCGGTGATGGGCTCCGCTCGGGAAGGGAGCAGAGAGGGGAGGGAGATCCAGAGAGCGAGGGAGAAGTGAGAGGGGGTCGGGGAGGCGCGTGGCGTTGTCCGGGGCGTCGCTGGGGAGGCCAGGGAGGAAGCAGGAGGTGGCCGAGCAGGGTGGAGGTGGCG
>NC_041384.1:472287293-472299372 GCF_002162155.2 Triticum dicoccoides
GGGCTCCGCTCGGGAAGGGAGCAGAGAGGGGAGGGAGATCCAGAGAGCGAGGGAGAAGTGAGAGGGGGTCGGGGAGGCGCGTGGCGTCGTCCGGGGCGTCGCTGGGGAGGCCAGGGAGGAAGCAGGAGGTGGCCGAGCAGGGTGGAGGTGGCGCGCGCGGCGGTGTCGCGGTGTCCGTCCTCCTGGCAAGGAGGAAGACGACAGGGGAGGGGGGGCGGCGGTGGGCTGGGCCAGCGGGAGGAACTGGGCCGGCTGGGCTGGACAGGTAGGCGCCAGGTAGGCTCTGTTCTTTTTTTTTATTTTTTTCTATTTTCTGTAGTTTGTTTTGATTTAGTTTAGCAACTAAATCATTTAAATAAATTCTGTAGATTTTTATGTGGCTTGCTAAAATATATACAAAGCCACT
Source organism: Triticum dicoccoides (assembly GCF_002162155.2). Taxonomy (NCBI): domain Eukaryota; kingdom Viridiplantae; phylum Streptophyta; class Magnoliopsida; order Poales; family Poaceae; genus Triticum; species Triticum dicoccoides. Next base: position 472,287,700 of record NC_041384.1, read on the forward strand.
CACAAACCTCCAGAATTATTGGAGTCATATTTAATATATATTTAAATATAAATCCAAAGCAAATAGTTATTGGATTAATTCAAATGGCCAAAATAATTATCTCTGTGACTCCAAAAATATTGGTTTAAATTTTACCTCTTACCAATATTTCCATGGAATAACAGGAACATTTTCTTGGACACATTTGAGAAGATTTAATTGTTGGTTTTTTTTAGAGGTTTCCTGAGGCTTTTGAAAATTCCTCAATTCAAATTTCATTTGAATTTAAACATGATGCACACACCAGACAGCACCAGAAGCTAGGGATGTGACAACTCACCCCCACTAAACAAGAATCTCGTCTCGAGATTCAAGCGTAGGGTAAGGTGAAGGGGAAACGCAACTAGTACAATCTTCACGATCCAGGTTGCACTTCATAGGAACGTTGATTCGATCACCATTATTGTCTTGATGTCTTGCTCTGAGAAATCCTGCCAACATGACATGGAGGGAAGAAGGAGACTCTAGAAGGGTCGATCTTCTTGAAGATCGAACAACTCACGGAATGAGACATAGGACCAACTCTCGGGTTGAGACACGAGATACACGTCAAGAGGGGTGGAAAGAAACGGATGACGAAGGTTCACTAGGTAGACAACAATTCCACACCTAAGAAGGTGGTAAACGATTGTCAACGTAGCGAGGAGTTAAGTTGACATGACACCATAATGATACACCTTAGGGGAGGTTACTCGAAGATATAACCCCTTAAGTGGCAAAAAGAATTACTTTTGATTCAGAGATCATTGAAACTCTTTAAACCAGCCTAAGGCAATTCTCGAGCGATCATTTGAAGGGGGTCGGTAGAATGGCATACTCGGACTTGGATGATGTGGATTACCTTGTTGAAGACAACGCAATGGATGAATTTGCTTATCACCGGAAATGGAAGAGACCCATGGTAGAATGGCACATTGGCGGTGCAGGATAGGAACAGAATGCAAACGCTGGGAATGATTTTGGTAACTGGGGAGGAACCCAACAACAGAGAGTGAATTCACTGTTTGAGTAGGTCATAGCATTGCCGAGGGAACTGAGAGCAAACCCAGCTAGTGCCGATGATAACACGTAGCGCTTGTGCGTGCTCTCAAGAACTTGAGCATTTCCATATTCATCTAGGTTTTACCAATATCCGTGTCAAGGATCCTGGCAACACAACTTACTACCATGATGAATACCGGTGGAAGATGCAGATGCAAAGGAAGATAACACTTTCTCAGATTTCACCCTTGGCGGGGCCAAGGAAACAAAAATCTGGATGATCGACCGAGAGACATTTAGCACTCCGCTTCTAATGTTCTCCTTGATGTCCTAGTATAACCCATTCATAGATATGGTTTGATATCTAAAACATCAAGTAAAAGGTCGGACTTCGGGAACACAAAAATCCATAGGGGCAAGTAGGGAGTAAATCCTACGAAATCCTTAGGGGAGGTGGCCAACTTCTTCAATCAAGATACTACAATAATAGGTCTTCCGGTTGGGTGTGTTGGCCACGACATCCACTTTACCGGTTATCGAGGAGTCAATATTATAGTTCTTGGGGAAATGTTCCAACCATCATATCTGCCTGAGATTCAGATCTGGTTGGTGTCAGAATATTCCAGACCCATCGAGTCTAGGAAGAAAAATGAAAGTTTGCAACACAAATCGACGAGATGACGTTGCGGGATTCTCGGGAGATGAACTACGATAGCAAGCTCCAAAACATGAGCTGGTTCTGCTACTAACATGTGAACACGTTGTCCCAGACAAGCATGCCCACCTGGTAGTCTTACAATAAAACACTACCGAGTTCTGGTTGGGAACCATCAGCGAGGATATCGAAGTTCTTTCATAAGTCCGGATTAGCTCTTATGAAGATACTCCTTCTCCTTGAACAAATCAATCGGTGGCTTGGTGTGCTAGGATACACATATGGAATGAAGGTTGCAAGTCTCCAGACCACAGAATACTTCGCACGTGTGCATGACTGACTTGCGATGATTCCAGAGGAAGCAACATTGACTTTCTCGAGTCCACGGCGGCAACTTGCATCAAATGCACATGAACTAGAGGAAGTCACTCCTTTATCCAAACATATGCTTCATGAGCTAGCATGAACAAATGCTTTCAAAAGTTTCCAACACTAGCTTAATGTTCAGCAAAATTATGGAGAAGACAAGGATGTTGTCAATGGGCTCAACAACAATTCATCTAGGTTTCCTTTTAAAAGGAATTCCATAGTTAAGTGAACACGGTGATAGCATTGGTCAGACCCAAAGGATATAATGGTGTATGCTCGAGGGATCAACCACGAGTAAGACAACATTACGAACATCGTTGGTTCTGACTTGATTTGACGATAGCCCACACTCAAATCAAAGGATTGATAAGACAATAGGTCCAGCAACTGATCACAAGGACCAATCGATGAAGATATCATCTTTCTTCAACACACACTACACAAGAATATCCCTTTGGAACGAACTAAGTCAGGCAAGCTTTTATCTTCCAACCCTCCAAGTTGTCGTTTAGCTTAACCAACTAGCTCAGGGATATCTAACACCGATTCTTGGAGAGAAGGTGGTTCACAAGAAACCAACTTGATCACGAACTCAACATAGCGGTCAGGTGACAACCCGGTAACACCTCCAAGAAGATATTTGGAAAGTCACGAACCACCGGTATGTTACTAAGCTCGAGAACAATCTTGCTTTTGAGGGCAAGACGATATGATCAAATGAGTGAGGACTTGACAAGATCCTAACTCATCAATCGAAGGGTGCACCGAAATAAGAACTAGGTAGCACGATAAGTCTTAGAAGGATGATTCAAAAACCAACATGCTAAGAATGAAATTATTATCCTTTAACTACCAAGCAACGAGGTTGCTGGGAGTATTGATTTCACACATCACAATTCATTTGTCGGTATTCCGGTTGCATCAACACGAGGGCCGAGGAATGAACAGTGATGGCAAGAAGTATCACTGTACCAAGAGTTTATGGGATGGTGTGCAATTCCTATAACAATCCCGATATAAAGATGGTAATACTCCAAGGTAGAACAGAACAAAAGCTGGATTAGCAATTTGTTCTGCGGAGCACAACTTCTTTGACCCAATCCTGGATATGGAAGAGGTACTGGAGTTTGTTTCTCCTAGTCATTCCGCGATAGAATGGCTTGACGGACCACAAGAGTAGTGGGCATCGAGGAACACGAAAGCACAACTACTCCTGACTATCAATTGATAGACGAGGCCAGAAAACAACTAAGGAGGGACAACTCAAAGGAACACACGATTTTCTGAGTTGTGGATGCATGGTTTGGCATGTCGAACGAATTCAACATTTCTTCCAGATAACCCATGCAGAGAGGTAAGACTGGCAGAGTCACGATTTATGAATGGAGAACTCCTCAAGAGTACTCTAATTGTGATCTTTTGATCCAATAAACATCTGCCATAAGCGGTTCATAGTATTTGAAAGAAGGAAATACCACGGACCTCGAGGACTATCGCAAAGTTACTAATATCCTGAAGGAACTAGCAAACACTATCAACATGAAGTAAGTAGAGTGAATCTCGGGTTCAAGAACCCAGGAACAGAATACCTACTACTAAGTAGCATCACGGGATGCTTCCGAGAATAAAGGCCAGAATCTTCACACTAGGACACAAATCATGGCTAGACCACTAGATGATCCCCTAAGCACCTAGGGTCATAATAATAATTCCAACATATATGTCGAGGCAATAATTACCTCAACACACCGATTAGTGTGGTTAATCTGGCCCATGGGAACATCGGAAACAGAAGGAAGGGATTTGCAAGTGCATCAGACTGTTTAGAGACCTGAGATGACTCGGACAGCGTAACGGCTGTAAATGCTCAAAAAAGATTTGAGACATTCACAAAAATGGTGGCATAACCACTCAAAAGCACAATATCAAGGTTCCGAGATCAACAATTAACATACGGAAGTAGTAGGAACTGAACTGAGACTTAAATCCAACAATCTTATAAGTCTACTGATTAGTAACACGTGATCCTAATAGAAAGAAGAGATAGCCTAGTTCTTAATCCCCGCAGGAAAGATAAGATGACTCAGATCAGAAGGGCATGAGGTATAAGGAGTAAAAAGAGCCTTACGTTCCATCCCACAATCAATTCCCTTATATAACTAAAGAATTTCTAGACTCAACTTCGACCAGTTTGGCTTGGTAATCCTACAGGCAGTCAAGCTCTGATACCAACGCTGTCAGGACCCCGACTCGATGTCACATCGATCTAGCCTGTAGCACCTCATATCACTTTGCGGCCTCACGCACGGTATCCCCACAGGTGTCGCCTTACCTTTGCCCGGGACCGTTTGCGCCTTTTGGCTCACGTATATGATAGTGTCGCTAGCATCCATATGATAAGGAGCCCGGGCTGACATGACTAGTCGTAAACCCAAAGTGGCACAGACTTACAGGGACAGGCATCCATGACCCAGCATCGAACGTGTCGGTCATCAGCGAGTGAATCCAGGCTGTAGCACTGGGCTAGCAGGACTCCGGTGAACCGGGCTGTAGCGGGCTAACAGGACTCCGGTATTCATCGCGTGACATTTCCCTGAAGGGACAGACACAGGAACGAAGAAGGACACATGCCGGCCAGCCTAAGTGTTCCGGAGCAGTAGCAAGCTACCATGGCTCGGTGGAAACACTAGGAGACATTTCCCCGTAAGAGAGGCTACTAAAGATAAACAACTAGATGGTCAGATCCCACACATACCAAGCATTTCAGTAACATACACACAATATGCTCGATATGTGCAAATACAACATGGCATCACAACATGACTCTATGACTCAAGTAATCTATTCAATAGGCTCCGAGGAGCGAGATATTACAAACATGGGTCTCATGACCCAACAATCAGAGCATACAAGTCGAAGCACAAGCGGAAGCTTAACATGTCTGAGTACAGACAACTATAAATGAAAAAAGGCTGAGAAGCCTGACTATCTACCAGATACTGCCGAGGGCACAAGATCGTAGCTGAGGTAACAAGCTAAACGTCGAAGTCCACGTGGAACTACTAGTGAGACCGAAGTCTCTCTGCAAAAACATAAAATAGGCAAACGTGAGTACAAATGTACCCAGCAAGACTTACATCAGAACTAACTACATATGCATCATTATCAACAAAGGGATGGTGGGGTTTAACTGCAGCAAGCCAGCTTTGACTCGGTGGCTATCCTAAACTACGACTGCGAGTAACTTTTTTGAGGTGGCGCACACGAGTCCACATATTCACCATATCAATACACCACTATGGATCCGCTCCCGTCTCCCTACGAGAACGCCATCCATAGCACTCACGCTTATCTTGCGTATTTTAGAGTATCCACTTTCACTTGTCTATGAACTGATATAAGCAACCCAGAAGTCCTTTTCCGCGGACACGGCTATTCGAATAGATGATGTTAACCCTGCAGGGGTGTACTTCTTCATACATGTTTCCACCACTTAGCGTCTGCACACGACATGTGCTCGGCAGACTTCAAGCGAAAGCCGACGTGGGTGTAGACCACGACCTACCTAAACACTCAAGTCTCTAGTCCAGGTTTATCGCCTATTCGGGTTCCATCCATGAGGAGATCCGGCCGGAGTTTCGCTCACAGCCCCAAACGATGTGAACAGGGTTCCCGAGATACCAAACGGGCATCCGGTACACCGTGCCACGTACCTACCGCATCACAGCCCATCCCTACGGTCAGCGCTGTCCACGGCCTCCAGTAAGCTACAAACACCAGAAACTACTTGCAACTCCTGGACAGAGGACTAGGGTGAATAAGAAGTCGAGCGGGGTCATATTTCAGGGCCCAATGTATGGTAGTAGCTGAATCATGGATCACAAACACAGAACTCAGTTCCTGAGGACGGCTGCAATGAGACAACCCACCATGTACTCCTACATGGCCTCTCACCGCTACCTTTACCAAATCGTGTTCACACACTTAGCTCACACACAGTAGGACATGTTCACACGCCTCTGATTCATCCCCAATGAATCAGACCTGACTCAACTCTAAGCAGTAGCAGGCATGACAAACAAGCATGAATGAGTAGGCTCAACAGGGCTCAAACAATTCCTACTCATACTAGTGGGTTTCATCTATTTACTGTGGAATGACAGGTCATGCAAAGGATAAAGGGGTTCAGCTACCGCAGCAAGTAACAGATGAATCGTTGTTGTCCTAATGCAGTAAAAGAGAGCAGGAGCGAGAGGGTAGGATTGTATCGGAATGAACAAGGGGGTTTTGCTTGCCTGGCACTTCTGAAGATAACATTGAGTCTTCATCAGTGTCAACGATCACATCCTTGGTATCACGTCTATCGAGAGGGGACAAATACCGGCAACACAGAAGGGAACACAATCAATGCAATGCACAATATGATGCATGATCATGACATGGCAAAATGAATGTGTTTTGGGCTAATGCAACTAGCAACAGATTAAATGGGGTTGGTTTGAATACAAGATTCAAATTTAAACTCCATATGTGATTATTTAAATGCCCTTTATTTGATTTGTGCTAAACAGCAGCTATAAGTTGTTCTAACATGCATGAAAATGGTACAGATGGATTCCTTGAATTTTTCTGATAATTTTTCATATATAAATTATTTAATTTGGAGTTACGGTTAATTTTCTATGATTTTTAGAAGTTTATATAATTTTCTGGATTTTCTGAATTATTAAATCCAGAAAGTATTACTGCGTCATACTGACGTCACGATGACGTCAGCAGGTCAACGTGGCACAGTCCGGTCAAACCTGACCAGTGGGGTCCACTGGTCAGTGACCCAGTCAACTAACCAGGTTAGTTAGCCCTAACTAACTTAGTTAGCCGGGCGGGGCCCGCATGTCAGTGGCCTATCTAATTAGCTAGGTTAATTAGCGCTAACTAATCTAACACTAATCTAGCAGCGCCTGGGCCCACACGTCAGGGGGGTCAAACCCCGGGTCAAACCCGCCGGAGTTGACCCGCGGCTTGTCGCCGGCGACGCCAGCAACGGCGGAGGGCGTCGGAAACGCTCCTTCGACGACCAAATCGGCGACTGAGGGGCTCTACGCGTAGCTGGGAGTCGCCCGCATCCATTTATGCAAACGGGAGGGGCTGAGGTGGCCCGAGCTCACCGGAACGGGGCCCGCGGCGGCGACCGGAGCACGGTGAGGTCGGGGTTGGCGCTAGAGGGCACGGCAGGTCGCACGGGTGGGCGCGCTCGGCTCCTGGAAGGGTGCTGAGCACGTTGCCGTGCTCGGGGGTTAGCTACGGTGGCTCTAGCCCCGTCTGCGTCATCGCCGGCGGCGAGGAACGGTCGGCTCCGACAGTCGGGGCGGTTAGAAGGCACGGACGGGCACGGGGAGAGAGGGGAAATGGACAGGGGCTCACGAGGGGTCGGGAGAGAAGCTCGGTGGGCTCGGGGAAGCCTCTGCAACGGCGAATTGACGACGGCGATCTCCGGGCACCGGAGATGAAGACGACGGCGCTCCGGTCGACTGCGGCCTCCTCTGGTCGCGTGCGTCGCGTGTGTAGCTTCACGGGGTCAGGGCGGAGCTCAGGGACGCATAGTGGGAGCGAGGGGGTGGCTGTGGCCCCGGTAAACGGCGTCGGCGGCGATGGGCTCCGCTCGGGAAGGGAGCAGAGAGGGGAGGGAGATCCAGAGAGCGAGGGAGAAGTGAGAGGGGGTCGGGGAGGCGCGTGGCGTTGTCCGGGGCGTCGCTGGGGAGGCCAGGGAGGAAGCAGGAGGTGGCCGAGCAGGGTGGAGGTGGCGCGCGCGGCGGTGTCGCGGTGTCCGTCCTCCTGGCAAGGAGGAAGACGACAGGGGAGGGGGGGCGGCGGTGGGCTGGGCCAGCGGGAGGAACTGGGCCGGCTGGGCTGGACAGGTAGGCGCTAGGTAGGCTCTGTTCTTTTTTTTATTTTTTTCTATTTTCTGTAGTTTGTTTTGATTTAGTTTAGCAACTAAATCATTTAAATAAATTCTGTAGATTTTTATGTGGCTTGCTAAAATATATACAAAGCCACTCACAAACCTCCAGAATTATTGGAGTCATATTTAATATATATTTAAATATAAATCCAAAGCAAATAGTTATTGGATTAATTCAAATGGCCAAAATAATTATCTCTGTGACTCCAAAAATATTGGTTTAAATTTTACCTCTTACCAATATTTCCATGGAATAACAGGAACATTTTCTTGGACACATTTGAGAAGATTTAATTGTTGGTTTTTTTTAGAGGTTTCCTGAGGCTTTTGAAAATTCCTCAATTCAAATTTCATTTGAATTTAAACATGATGCACACACCAGACAGCACCAGAAGCTAGGGATGTGACAGAAGGTTTTGTCGATCCTAAGAATGCTGACAAGGTGTGCAAGCTCCAACGCTCGATCTATGGGCTGGTGCAAGCATCTCGGAGTTGGAACATTCGTTTTGATGAGATGATCGAAGCGTTTGGGTTTAAGCAGACTTATGGAGAAGCCTGCATTTACAAGAAAGTGAGTGGGAGCTCTTTAGCATTTCTCATATTGTATGTGGATGACATACTGTTGATGGGAAATGATATAGAATTCTTGGAAAGCATAAAGGCCTACTTGAACAAGTGTTTTTCAATGAAGGATCTTGGAGAAGCTGCTTACATATTAGGCATCAAGATCTATAGAGATAGATAGAGACGCCTCATTGGTCTTTCACAGAGTACGTACCTTGACAAGATATTGAAGAAGTTCAATATGGATCAGTCAAAGAAGGGGTTCTTGCCTATGTTGCAAGGTACGAGATTGAGCACGGCTCAATGCCCGACCACGGCAGAAGATAGAGAAAATATGAGTGTCGTCCCCTATGCCTCGACCATAGGGTCTATCATGTATGCTATGCTGTGTACCAAACCTGATGTAAACCTTGCCGTAAGTTTGGTAGGAAGGTACCAAAGTAATCCCGGCATGGAACACTGGACAGCGGTCAAGAATATCCTGAAGTACCTGAAGAGGACTAAGGATATGTTTCTCATTTATGGAGGTGACGAAGAGCTCGTCGTAAAGGGTTACGTCGATGCTAGCTTCGACACAGATCTGGATGACTCTAAGTCACAAACCGGATACGTTTATATTTTGAATGGAGGGGCAGTAAGCTGGTGCAGTTGCAAGCAAAGCGTTGTGGCGGGATCTACATGTGAAGCGGAGTACATGGCAGCCTCGGAGGCAGCACAAGAAGCAATCTGGGTGAAGGAGTTTATTACCGACCTAGGAGTCATTCCCAATGCGTCGGGCCTGATGAGTCTCTTCTGTGACAACACTGGAGCTATTGCCCTTCCCAAGGAGCCCAGGTTTCACAAGAAGACCAGGCATATCAAGCGTCGCTTCAATTCCATTCGTGAAAGTGTTCAAAATGGAGACATAGATATTTGTAAAGTACATACGGACCTGAATGTGGCAGATCCTTGACTAAACCTCTCCCTAGAGCAAAACATGATCAACACCAGAACTCTATGGGTGTTCGATTCATCACAATGTAACTAGATTATTGACTCTAGTGCAAGTGGGAGATTGTTGGAAATATGCCCTAGAGGCAATAATAAAATGGTTATTATTATATTTCCTTGTTCATGATAATTGTCTATTGTTCATGCTATAATTGTGTTATCCGGAAATCGTAATACATGTGTGAATACATAGACCACAACATGTCCCTAGTGAGCCTCTAGTTGACTAGCTTGTTGATCAAAAGATAGTCATGGTTTCCTGACTATGAACATTGGATGTCATTGATAACGGGATCACATCATTAGGAGAATGATGTGATGGACAAGACCCAATCCTAAGCATATCTTAAAAATCGTGTAGTTCGTTTGCTAGAGCTTTTCCAAATGTCAAGTATCATTTCCTTAGACCATGAGATTGTGCAACTCCCGGATACCGTAGGAGTGCCTTGGGTGTGCCAAACGTCACAACGTAACTGGGTGACTATAAAGGTACACTACGGGTATCTCCGAAAGTGTCTGTTGGGTTGGCACGAATCGGGACTGGGATTTGTCACTCCGTATGACGGAGAGGTATCTCTGGGCCCACTCGGTAATGCATCATCATAATGAGCTCAATGTGACCAAGTGGTTGATCACGGGATCATGCATTACGGTATGAGTAAAGTGACTTGCCGGTAACAAGATTGAACGAGGTATTGGGATACCGACGATCGAGTCTCGGGCAAGTAACGTACCGATTGACAAAGGGAATTGTATACGGGATTTATTGAATCCTCGACATCGTGATTCATCCGATGAGATCATCGAGGAGCATGTGGGAGCCAACATGGGTATCCAAATCCCGCTGTTGGTTATTGACCGGAGAGTCGTCTCGGTCATGTCTGCGTGTCTCCCGAACCCGTAGGGTCTACACACTTAAGGTTCGGTGACGCTAGGGTTGTTGAGATATTAGTATATGGTAACCCGAAAGTTGTTCGGAGTCCCGGATGAGATCCCGGACGTCACGAGGAGTTCCGGAATGGTCCGGAGGTGAAGATTTACATATAGGAAGTCAAGTTTCGGCCATCGGGAAAGTTTCGGGGGTAATCGGTATTGTACCGGGACCACCGGAAGGGTCCCGGGTGGGGCCACCTATTCTGGAGGGCCCCATGGGCTGAAGTGGGAAGGGAACCAGCCCCTGGTGGGCTGGTGCGCCCCCCCCCCATGGGCCCCCCTGCGCCTAGGGTTGGAAACCCTAGGGGTGGGGGCGCCCCACTTGGCTTGGGGGGCAAGCCACCCCCATGGCCGCCGCCCCCCCTTGGAGATCCCATCTCCTAGGGCCGGCGCCCCCCTAGGGGTCCTATATATAGTGGGGGGAGAGAGGGCAGCCGCACCCTAGCCCCTGGCGCCTCCCTCTCCCTCATGTGACACCTCTCCCTCTCACTGAGCTTGGCGAAGCCCTACCGAGATCACCGTTGCTTCCACCACCGCGCCGTCGTGCTGCTGGATCTCCATCAACCTCTCCTTCCCCCTTGCTGGATCAAGTTGGAGGAGACGTCTTCCCAACCGTACATGTGTTGAACGCGGAGGTGTTGTCCGTTCGGCGCTAGGTCATCGGTGATTTGGATCAGGACGAGTACGACTCCATCAACCCCGTTCTCTTGAACGCTTCCGCTCGCGATCTACAAGGGTATGTAGATGCACTCCCCTCTCCCTCGTTGCTAGATGACTCCATAGATTGATCTTGGTGATGCGTAGAAAATTTCAAAGTTCTGCTACGTTCCCCTTCAGATTGTTCATCCACGGGCTCCTGTTCATCCAGCCTCCACCACGCGCTACTCCACCGGCTACTATTCAACCACCCCTCCACCGTCTACTATTCATCTAGCACTCCATACCACGGGGTCCTGTTCAACCACCCCTCCACGGGTACCCCTCCACCATCTACTGTTCATCCATCCCTCCACACCACGGGGTCCTGTTCAACCACCCCTCCACCATCTACTATTCATCCAGCCCTCCACACCACGGGGTCCTGTTCATCCACCCCTCCACGGGCACCCCTCCACTGTCTACTGTTCATCCAACCCTCCACCACACCACGAGGTCTTGTTCATCCAGGGGCAACGCCACC
>NC_041384.1:472299545-472325893 GCF_002162155.2 Triticum dicoccoides
GCCCCCGCAATGCTCACTGTTCATCCCATCAATCGGCTTCAGTTAGCAGCAGTAGCGAAGGAATCGCTCGATCGGGTTCAGTTAACAACCATCGATCGATCGCTTGGGTTCAGTAACGTGTAGCCTGCAGTGCAATCGCTCGGGTTCAGTTAGGGCCGAACGCCTCGCTTGTCACAGCCCTAGAATTTGATTGCAATTAGTATCATAAGCATCCATGCATCATGTCTATATTTGTTTGAAATTTGAAATGGGGATGACAAGCCCTAGCACTAAATGAAATGCAATTAGGATCAAAATAAAAATATTTTCAATGAACACAGAATGCCCTTTAGAAAAGTTCATTATTTTTGATAAAGGTGAAAACCTCGGCCAAAAATGATGCACATATTTTTAGGCCATTCTGGATTTTTGAATAACCCATCTTGTATTTGAATTGGGGCATTTAAATACTATTAATATTTTTAAAATGCTCCAATAATTCTGAAAATAGTTAAGGGCCTCTGTAATAATTCATTTAATGCCCACAATTATTTTCAGGATTTATTAAAATGATTTGGGTTATAAACTAAATCAAAACAAAATAACATAAATAGAAAACAAAATTAAAAAAACAGAGAGATCTACCTGGGCCAACCTACCTGGCCTTCCAGCCCACCTGGTGGCCCAGCTGGCGGCCCAGCCCACCAGGGGCACCCGTGTCTTCTCCTTCCTCTGCCAGAAGGACCGAGGTGCGTGGCCACCGCACGCCGGCACGCGCACGGCCACCGCACGCCACCTCCTGCTTGCCGCCGAGGACCTGGACGCCTCCACGACGCCACGCAGCCCCCTGGTCCCCCTCGCTCCTCTCCCTCACTCTCTGCTCTCCCCCTCGCCCTCTCCCTCTCCTCTGATCGCCATGGCCGACGCTGCCGAGCGCTCGCCACTATGAAGCTCGCAGCCACCGTGCTCCCCTCGCCTCCCCGACGCGCCAAGGAGCTCCTCCGTCGACCTCTACATCGTCTCCGTCAAGCCGCGCGAGCGGACGTGCCTCGTCTCATCCTCCCCGAACCCTTCTTCCTCCTCGTTCATCGGAGATCCATCTCGTCGCCCCGACCGCTCCTGGCCTCCTCCGAGCATGCCGTCTGCACCATTGCAACCACCGTAAGCCTCTCCCTCGAACCCCCCTCTCCGTTGTCCCGTTTTCACGCCGTAGCTCCTACTTCACTGACGACCGAAGCCGCCGTCCGCCACGGCCGATGATGTCCTCGCTCCTGAGCATCTCCGCTTGGTCCAGTGGCACCAACGTGCTCCTGGAGCTTCCAGGAATCCGCCCCGCCGCTTAGCTCGCTCGTCAGCCTAGCGCAGCGCCTCGCCCGTGCTAAGCCGAACTCCGGCCGCCGCCAGCCGTCGTTGTAGTCGTCGTTTCCGGCCTCCTCTCGCCTAGCCGCATGCTCCATTGGATGCGGCGCACGTCTAGCAGCCCGTAGGGCCAAACCGCGAGTCAAACGGTTGCCGGACGGCGAATCCCAAGCGCCTCTGCCGCCCCGTTTGGTCGCCGGCGGCTAGCCGCCGGTGCGCTGACGTGGCCATCTAGTTAGGGCTAATCGCCCACTAATTAACCCCCCTGACCCACTTACACACGGGCCCCACTGGTTTAGTCAGTCAGCTAACGAAATTAGTTAGAACTAATCTAACCCCGCGGGACCCACGCGTCAGCTTTGACCTTGCTGACGTGGCCTTTGACCGGCCCCACTCGTCAGTGACTCATGCCAGCGGTGTGTCACTGACCAGTGGGCCCCACTGGTCAGGTTTGACCTGGCCAGCCACAGTTGACCTGATGATGTCACTCTTATGTCATGCTGACGCAGTAAAACCTTTTCTGGATTTTAAATAAATCTAAATGATTTATTTATTTTCAGAAAATATCCAAAACTTTGAAAAATCATAGAAATTAATCTATAACTCCAAATAAGATAAATTATATATGAAAAATTATCAGAAAAATTCAAGGAATCTGTTTATGGCAATTGCATGCATGTTTGAACAACCTAGGGTTGCTGTACAGGGCAATTTGCATAAATTACATTTAAATAAGCACATATGGAGTTTGAATTTGAACCCTTGGTTCAAACCAACTTCATTTAATATGGTTGCTAGTTGCATTAGCTCAATCAATAGCATATTGCCATGACATTATCATGCATCATAATTGTTGCATTGCATTGATTGTGTTCCTCTTTGTTTGCCGGTATTTGTCCCCTCTCGATAGACGTGGTTCCGACGACGAGTTCGATGACACCGATGAAGAACTATACTATCTTCAGAAGTGCCAGGCAAGCAAAACCCCCTTGTTCATTTCAATACAATCCCACTCTCTCTCTCCTTCTCTCTTTTACTGCATTAGAACAACAACGATTCAACTGTTACATGTTGCGGTAGTTGAACCCCTTTCCTCTGCATGACCTGTCATTGCCACAGTAAATAGATGAAACCCACTAGCATGAGTAGGAGTTGTTTGAGCCCTGATGTGCCTACTCATTCATGCTTGTTTGTCATGCCTGTTATTGCTTAGAGTTGAGTCAGGTCTGATTTATCGGGGATGAATCGGAGGTGTGTAAACATGTCCTACTGTTGAGAGCTAAGTGTGTGAACACAATTTGGTAAAGGTAGCGGTGAGAGGCCATGTGGGAGTACATGGTGGGTTATCTCATTGAAACCGTCCTCAGGAACTGAGTTCTGTGTTTGTGATCCATGAACAACTACTACCACTCATTGGGATCCTTAATTGATCCTCTCGGCTTCTTAATCACCCTAGTACTCTGTCCAGGAGTTGAAACTAGTTTCTGGTGTTTGTAGGTTATGTGTTGGCGGCCGTGCATAGCGCTGACCCTAGGGGTGGGCTATGTTGCGGTAGATACATCGTGGCACGGTGTACCGGGCGCCCGTTTGGTGTCTCGGGAACCCTGTTCACATCGTTCGGGGCCGTATGTGGAAACCTCGGCCGGACTCCCTACGGATGGAGCCTGAATAGGTGATAAACCTGGACAAGAGACTTGGGTGTTTAGGTAGGCCGTGGCCGACACCCTCGTTGGGCTTCCGCTTGAAGGTTGCCAAGTACATGTCGTGTAAACGACGGTAAGTGGTGGGAGCGTGTGTGAAGAAGTACACCCCTGCAGGGTTATCATTATCTATTCTAATAGCCGGATTCCTCGGATATGGAAACTTGTACCCCTTGCATAGGTCATAGACAAGTGAAAGTGGTTACTCTAAAACTCGCAAGATAAGCGTGAGTGCTATGGATGGCGTTCTCGCAGGGAGACGGGAGCGGATTCATAGTGGTGTATTGATATGGTGAATATGTGGACTCGTGTGCGCCACCTCAAAAGAGTTGCTTGCAGTCGTAGTTCAGGTTAGCCACTGAGTCAAAGCTGGCTTGCTGCAGTTAAACTCCACCACCCCCCCTTGTTGATACCGATGCATATGTAGCTAGTTCTGATGTAAGTCTTGCTGAGTACCTTTGTACTCACGTTTGCTTAATTTATGTTTTGCAGAGAGAGACTTCAGTCTCGCTAGTAGTTCCGCGTGGACTTCGACGTTAGCTTGATACCTCAGCTACGATCTTGTGCCCTCGGTAGGATCTGGTAGATAGTTAGGCTTCTTAGCTTTTTTCCATTTGTAGATGTCTGTACTCAGACATGTTAAGCTTCCGCATGTGCTTGATTTGTATGTTGTGATTGTTGGGTCATGAGACCCATGTTTGTAATATCTCGCTCCTTGGAGCCTAAGGAATAAATACTTGAGTTGTAGAGTTATGTTGTGATGCCATGTTGTATTTACACATATCGAGCATATTGTGTGTATGATTGAAATGCTTGGTATGTGTGGGATCCGACAACCTAGTTGTTTATCCTTGGCAGCCTCTCTTATGGGGAAATGTAGTCTAGTGCTTCCATGAGCCATAGTAGTCCGCTACAGCCCGGTTCACCGGAGTCCTGCTAGCCCAACACTACTGCTCAGGACACTTGACTGGCCGGCATGTGTTTCACTTCGTTCCTGTGTTTGTCCCTTCGGGGAAATGTCACGCGGTGACATCCGGAGTCCTGCCTAGCCTGCTACAGCCCGGGTTCCCGGAGTCCTGTTAGCCCAGTGCTACAGCCCGGATTCACACGCTGCTGACCGACATGCTCGATGTGATTCATGTATGCCTGTCCCCATAGGTTAGTGCCGCTTTGGGTTCAAGACTAGCCATGTCGGCCCGGATTCTCCGTCATATGGATGCTAGCGACAATATCATATACGTGAGCCAAAAGGCGCAAACGGTCCCGGGCCATGGTAAGGCGACACCCGTGGGAATACCGTGCATGAGGCCGCAAAGTGATATGAGGTGTTACCGGCTAGATCGATGTGATTTGGAATCGGGGTCCTAACATCGCTCGGGTTCAGTTAGAGCCAACGCCTCGCACACACGCGCGTACATGCATGAGAGAAACGCGCATCGCTCGGCCCCCGACCTCCCACCGTAACCGGGAACTCCCCGAAATTTTCCTCCCCCTCGCTTCTACCATGGTTTTTTCCATCATGGACGGCCCAAAGAATGTCATGCAGCTGCGTCTCCGGCCCGCCCAGGACGAAAAGCCCATTTTCTGTCATGATTTTTTGTCATAGAAGTAGGAGCCCACCACATCTATGATGATACCGGGTTTTGTCACAATTATCGTCATAGAAGTGTCATATGTATGACAGAAAAAAATTTGGTTCGGCCCAAAATGTCACGGATGTGTCTTTTCTTGTAGTGTAAATAGCCATGTGAAATATATATATATATATATATATATATATATATATATGTGTGTGTGTGTGTGTGTGTGTGTGTGTGTGTCATATATATTTGCTGTGAAAATTGTTGGATTTAAAAAAATAGAAAAAGAGGCAATGCAGGCTCTTTGTCGTCCGCCACCGACGACAACGGGCTCTTTGCTGTTTGCGGTGGACGGCAAAGAAGCCACGTGGCAGCCACCTGTGCTTCCTGGGATCTGACCCATTTGGTCAGTTTGCCTACAGTGGCGGACAGCAAAGCCTTTGCGCAAAGGATCACCACATTTGCCTACAGTGGCGGACGGCAAAGCCTTGGTGGGCAGTGACGTCCAGCTGACGTCATTTGGCCGACGGCAAAGGCCTGATGCTCGTTGCCGTCAGCTGGCGAATGGCAAAGACTGCAGTTAGCCACCTAATGGACTAACAACGAATTTATTGCCGTCGGATTTCTTTGCCATCAGCCGCTGATGGCAAAGGCCCCTTTGCCGTCCGCTTCAGAAAGCAGACGGCAAAGAAGGTCTTTACCGATCCTATCTTTGCCGGAGCCATTTGCCGTCCGCCATCCATGCCTTTGACGTCTACCTTGGCGGACGGCAAAGTAGCTGATTCCTGTAGTGAAATATGCCCTGTAAGTAATAATAAAAAATTTATTTATATTTCCTTATATCGTGATAAATGTTTATTATTCATGCTAGAATTGTATTAACCGGAAAATTGATATATGTGTGAATACTGTCGGTGTTCTGGGAATGGGGGTCCCCAGACTTGCCTGCCTGCGGCCTGCGGCGTGGCTCAAAGGGGGGCCCAGCACGGCCCGTCTTCACCAACACAAACCCAAGACCCTCGCGAGGGGCCAAGTCTCGCGGGGCGGACGACGCGGAGCTTCCTCGGGCACAGCCTCATCAGGCTGGCTCACGAGGGGGCGGAGATATCAAGGTGGGGTACCTCACGAGGTGCCCGTGATGCAAGCCCTGACGATTCAGGGTGCCAGGCGGGTGCCAGCCCGCGTAGCGTCCTCCTTCCCTCTTTGGTGCAAGGGGGGCAAGCGCAGCCGCGGAGTACCGAGGCATCAGGAAAAGGTTGCCATTTTGGTGCAACGAGACCAAGACCAGGAGGACTACGAGATGGAGGTCACCGTGGAGCCCAAGACGGCGTCATCACCAGAGCTTTGCACAGGCGAAGACTGCTTTTGTCAGGATAGCTGATACTTGCTGTCCCCCTTCAAATTAGCCCACCATTGTTGGCTCCCTTCCCGCTCAATATTTGGGGAGAGGACCAGGGCCCCTATAAATAGCACTATCCACCCCCAGGGTAGAGGGGATCGAGAATCAGCCAACCCAGAAGCAAGCTGGGGTCGAAATCAGGGTCGGTCAGTTGGAGGAAAGCAGAGAGAGAGAGAAAAAGGTGACTGAACTCCTCCGAGCAGTTCATCGCCCCAGCCAAGAACAGACCCTCGCGAGGCTGTTCTCCCTTGTATTGTTCATCATCATCAGCCCAAGAGGCAATCCACCACACCACACACTGGAGTAGGGTATTACACCACAACGGTGGCCCGAACCAGTATAAACCCTGTGTCTCTTGTGTTGTTCTTTCCTTAGTTTAGATCCTAGCATGGCGGAGGGGTGCAGGTAGGTAGGGGGCGAAATCTCCTCGCGCACCCCAGTGTTCAAACCTCAAGGCTCCGCCGGAACCCGAAATCCGACATTTGGCGCGCCAGGTAGGGGTGCGCCGGAATTCGTCTTCCACCGCTCCGTGCCCCGTCGCGTTGTCATCGCCATGCCCGGCGACCAGGAGGGCAACCCAGACCCATGGGCGGCATGGCCCGCCCGCGCAGAGCCGCTCGCCTCAGGCGACCCCATGCCCCAGGCAGCTCGCGGTCCGCAGGGTGCTGCGGGCCGCGGGCGACGCGGACAGGCTTCGACAGCTCTCACACCGCGGCAGGCGCGGTCGGCAGCAAGGGCCTCCAATCACGCCGCGACCATGACACTGTACACCCGCCGGGAGCAAGCGAACTCGAGGGCCGCGCTCATGGTGGCCCGAGAGCTGCTATAGTGCAGACTGCTGGAGGGCGGCCGCGACGTGCTGCTGGAGCGGGTGGCAGAGCTCCTGGGCTTCGCCGCCTCGGGGGCTCACCCCTTCTGCACCCAGCTCCCATCTCCAACCCAGGGCGGCCCGCGCGGGGGCCCCGTGCGCGCCCGCGAGCTCCAAGGCTACTCCAACACCAGCAAGGCTGTCAGCACCGGACCGGTGGCGGCGCAGCCCCCGCTCCTGGTCCGCGAAGAAGAAGGGCTCGACGCGACCGGGGCCCCAGTGGCAGCTGCGCTGCCACCCCACGGTAGGCGCGTCAGGCAGGACCGCGTGGCGCGCAGAGCACTACGGCGTGGCCTTCAGGGTGGCGGCGCCAGAGGAATACATGCCCCTCATGATGGACCAAGGACACTCACACGAGGGCGAACCAGGCTCGCTCCTCAGCCCAAGCCGGGGGGACGAGGCGCCAGAAGCTGAGCCCTTCCAGGAGTCACGGGACGGTCCCACTGGGCACGCTGGAAGCAACGATTATCGGGTACCGCTAATTCTTCAGCAGGCATACGCTAACCATGGATCGCAGGAGGTGCAGGTTGCCACAGCGGGCAGCTGCCCCGCTCCCACAGCCTCCTACCCCTCGGGAGGAGGACGCAGGGGGCTGCAGGAGAGGGGCAGGGATTCGACATCACCACCGTGGCGTTCAGAGCAAGGTGTTCTCAGGAGGTAGGCCCTCTGTTGGGGAGGTGCCCCAGGGCCTGCCCCCGGCGGAGGACCCGTGGTCGTCGGGGGAACCGCTGGCGACCGCTCTACCCCATCGGCGGCGTCCTGGTTTCTGGTCGTCGTTGATGGCACTAGAGTGTGGCGCAAGGCGGGGCCCTCATCTGGCGATATGAAGCAAGGCCAGTACCTGTGAAGAAGGCCCAGTGCCTGTGAAGCTCGCCGCCCCGTGACACTCTCACGTAATAATGAGTGGGGCTGTACACGCCCCGAAGTCTCAGGGGTGCCGGCCTCAGGCCCTGGGGCTCCCTCCCACGCCCAATGGCAGCACTTAGCTCCGCGCTGGTGAGAAGACGTCCAAGACTAGACTAGGTGCCGGACGCGGCCTTTTGTTTGCTTTCGTTGCTCATCCCCTTGGTTGTCGCTTTCCCCCACTGGATTCAAGCTGGATTCGAATTTGAGATTTGCGTGTGTTCGGGGAAGGGGTGCTTAGTCTCGTTCGAGCAATTTCTCGCGTTTTGGTTACCCCTTCGCCTCAGCCGCCTCCCCTCGCGAGCCGGGTCAGGCCTAGCTTGCGCGCAGCCCAGACTGCCGCCGCCACGTCCTCTCAGGAGGGTGTTTTACTACAGATCCTACGGATTCAATCAGGGGACACTCAGGACACCACAACCCCCTGCGGGCTGCCTCGGGGCCAGCGCGGAACAAAGGTATACTAGCCGACCAGCGCGTCGCTTAAGCCAGCCACTTGGCGTGGGCGCATGGGCGATGTAGCTTCTACTGATACGATAAACACAAGTTTTACATGAGGGGCCCCCCCTCCAAAATGCTTTCACAGCCATCAGGCTAAAACCTGAGTTCTATTCATGCAGGGTAAGGAAGCAGGAACGATGTACAGTCAGTCAGACGAATCCCCCAATGCGTCCTCAGGAGCACCACTTGAGCCGTTGCTGGCACCGCTGAACTCACCATCGTTGTCCGCATCGCCGACGGCGGTGTCAGGGCCACCCATCACGCCGCTCTCGTCGGCCACCACGATCGCATCATCATTGTCTGAGGCGAAGGCCCTGATAAGAGCGTCCACATTGTCCTCCACCCAGTGCGCCAGGTCGCCTCGGACAGCCTGGGGGACTGGGGCGATGGCGGCATCAAAATCAAAATGGGGATCCATGTTCCGGAGGTGACTGAAGACGCGGGAAAAGGCGCGCCTGAGCAGGGCGCGGCTCCTCTCCTCCACCAACCTGTCAGCCCTAGTCGACCGCGCCTCCAGCTGCGTCACCACATCAGTGAATAACTGGAGATTGCCCGCGTAGTTGACTGCGTGCGGCTCGCCGATGGCCTCCTCGCACATGTTGCCCAAGGCCGCGTTGGCTCTCTCCCGGAGAGTGGTGAGCATGGGGCCGTGCTCATGCTCCAAGATCCGCCGCTGACGTATCTCGTCTGCATTCCGACGCGCGACAGCCTCAGCCTCCTCCACCCGTTGGCGAAGAAGGAGCACCTCAGCCTGGGAGGTGGTTAACTCACCTCGCGCCACCTCAAGGACGGCCCCGGAAGCATCGGCCCGCCGCGCCGCCTCCTCCAGCTTGGCTCTCAAGGCGGCAGTCCTGCCTTCAACTTCGGCCCGGATCAACCCCAGCTTCTCTTCGAACTCGTGCTCGAGGTTCAAATGCGCCATCGCCACTCGACGTCCGACCTCCTCCAGGACGCGGGCTTCCTGTGCAGCAACATCCTCCTCCGCCTGCGTCACCAAGCGCTCCCTCGTCTCCAGACGCTCGTACTCGCGGGTATGTTCGGCGGCTTCCAGTGTCAGTGCCTCCTCACGCTTCTGGAGCTCTGCTGAGTCACCAGAGGCCACCTTCATCGACGCGAGGGCTGCCTCGCGCAGCTCCACCTGCTCCTCCTGCGAGTGGCACCAGGCCAGAAGCTCCCGAGCCCGCTCCTCCGCAGCCATTCGCCGCCGGTCAGCTTCCCGAGCCTCCTCAGCGGCCCGAGACCGGGCCTCCTGAGAGGCCACAAGCGACGCCTTGGCCTCTGCTTCATCAAGATCACGCTCACGGTGCGCAAGGGCGATGGCGCCCTCCAGCTCGCGCCTCTCTGCAGCCAGGCGCAGGCCCGCGGCCTCAAGGCACGCGTCCTCATCAGCAAGCTCCTCGCCAAGCAGGCCCACTGCGTTAGCCGCCCTTCGAAGGAATCCTTGGCGGAAAGTGCGACGCTCCCGAGCACGCTCGAGCACGTCTTCCACACCATCATCCGCCCCAAGCAAGTGTTGGGGAACGTTGCAGAAAACAAAAATTTTCCTACGGTTTCACCAAGATCCATCTATGAGTTCATCTAGCAACGAGTGATTAGATGCATCTACATACCTTGTAGATCGCGAGCGGAAGCGTTCAAAGAACGGGGATGATGTAGTCGAACACGACGTGATCCAAATCACCGGAGATCCTAGCACCAAACGGACGGCACCTCCGCGTTCAACACACGTACGGAACAGCCACGTCTCCTCCTTCTTGATCCAGCAAGGGGGGAGGAGAGGTTGAGGGAGATGGCACCAGCAGCAGCACGACGGCGTGGTGTTGATGGAGCTGCAGTACTCCGGCAGGGCTACGCCAAGCACTATGGAGGAGGAGGAGGTGTTGGAGAGGGAGAAGGAGGCAACCAAAGGCCAAGGTATGAAGTCCCTCCTTTCCCCCACTATATATAGGAGGGCCAAGGGGGGGTGGCCGGCCCTAGGAGATCCAATCTCCTAGGGGGCGGCGGCCAAGGGGGGTTTCCCTCCCCCCCAAGGCACCTAGGAGGTGCCTTCCCCTCCTAGGACTCTTCCCCCCTCAAACCCTAGGTGCATGGGCCTATGTGGGGCTGGTGCCCTTGGCCCATGTAGGCCAAGGCGCACCCCCTACAGCCCATGTGGCCCCCGGGACAGGTGGACCCACCCGGTGGACCCCCGGGACCCTTCCGGTGGTCCCGGTACAATACCGATAACCCCGAAACTTGTCCCGATGGCCGAAACAGGACTTCCCATATATAAATCTTTACCTCCGGACCATTCCGGAACTCCTCGTGACGTCCGGGATCTCATCCGGGACTCCGAACAACATTCGGGTTACTGCATATACATATCCCTACAACCCTAGCGTCACTGAACCTTAAGTGTGTAGACCCTACGGGTTCGGGAGACATGTAGACATGACCGAGATCGCTCTCCGGTCAATAACCAACATCGGGATCTGGATACCCATGTTGGCTCCCACATGCTCCACGATGATCTCATCGGATGAACCATGATGTCGAGGATTTAATCAACCCCGTATGCAATTCCCTTTGTCAATTGATATGTTACTTGCCCGAGATCCGATCGTCGGTATCCCAATACCTCGTTCAATCTCGTTACCGGCAAGTCACTTTACTCGTACCGTAATGCATGATCCCATGACCAGACACTTGGTCACTTTGAGCTCATTATGATGATGCATTACCAAGTGGGCCCAGTGATATCTCTCCGTCATACGGAATGACAAATCCCAATCTCGATCCGTGTCAACCCAACAGACACTTTCGGAGATACCTATAATGCACCTTTATAGTCACCCAGTTACGTTGTGACGTTTGATACACCCAAAGCACTCCTACGGTATCCGGGAGTTACACGATCTCATGGTCAAAGGAAAAGATACTTGACATTAGAAAAGCTCTAGCAAACGAACTACACGATCTCACGCTATGCTTAGGATTGGGTCTTGTCCATCACATCATTATCCTAATGATGTGATCCCGTTATCAATGACATCCAATGTCCATAGCCAGGAAACCATGACTATCTATTGATCAACGAGCAAGTCAACTAGAGGCTTACTAGGGACATGTTGGTGTCTGTTATTCACACATGTATTACGATTTCTGGATAATACAATTATAGCATGAATAAAGACAATTATCATGAACAAAGAAATATAATAGTAATGCTTTTATTATTGCCTCTAGGGCATATTTCCAACAGTCTCCCACTTGCACTAGAGTCAATAATCTAGTTACATTGTGATGAATCGAACACCCATGGAATTCTGGTGTTGATCATGTTTTGCTCTAGGGAGAGGTTTAGTCAACGGATCCACTACATTCAGGTCTGTATGTACTTTACAAATCTCTATGTCTCCATCTTGAACATTTTCACGAATGGAGTTGAAGCGACGCTTGATGTGCCTTGTCTTCTTGTGAAACCTGGGCTCCTTGGCAAGTGCAATAGCTCCAGTGTTGTCACAGAAGAGCTTGATCGGCCCCGACGCATTGGGTATGACTCCTAGGTCGGTGATGAACTCCTTCATCCAAATTGCTTCATGTGCTGCCTCCGAGGCTGCCATGTACTCCGCTTCACATGTAGATCCCGCCACGACGCTCTGCTTGCAACTGCACCAGCTTACTGCCCCACCATTCAAAATATACACGTATCCGGTTTGTGACTTAGAGTCATCCAGATCTATGTCGAAGCTAGCGTCGACGTAACCCTTTACGACGAGCTCTTCGTCACCTCCATAAACGAGAAACATTTCCTTAGTCCTTTTCAGGTACTTCAGGATATTCTTGACCGCTGTCCAGTGTTCCTTGTCGGGATTACTTTGGTACCTTCCTACCAAACTTACGGCAAGGTTTACATCAGGTCTGGTACACAGCATGGCATACATAATAGAACCTATGGCTGAGGCATAGGGGATGACACTCATCTCTTCTATATCTTCTGCCGTGGTCGGACATTGAGCCGAGCTCAATTTCACACCTTGCAAAACAGGCAAGAACCCTTTCTTGGACTGATCCATTTTGAACTTCTTCAAAATCTTATCAAGATATGTGCTTTGTGAAAGACCTATGAGGCGTCTCGATCTATCCCTATAGATCTTGATGCCTAATATATAAGCAGCTTCTCCAAGGTCCTTCATTGAAAAACTCTTATTCAAGTAGGCCTGAATGCTGTCCAAAAGTTCTATATCATTTCCCATCAAAAGTATGTCATCTACATATAGCATGAGAAATGCTATAGAGCTCCCACTCACTTTCTTGTAAACACAGGCTTCTCCATAAGTCTGCTTAAACCCAAACGCTTTGATCATCTCATCAAAACGAATGTTCCAACTCCGAGATGCTTGCACCAGCCCATAAATCGAGCGTTGGAGCCTGCACACCTTGTCCGCATTTTTAGGATCGACAAAACCTTCCGGCTGCATCATATACAATTCTTCCTTAAGGAAACCATTAAGGAATGCCGTTTTGACGTCCATTTGCCAAATTTCATAATCATAAAATGCGGCAATTGCTAACATGATTCGGACGGACTTCAGCTTCGCTACCGGTGAGAAAGTCTCACCGTAGTCAACCCCTTGAACTTGTCGATAACCCTTAGCGACAAGCCGAGCTTTATAGATGGTCACATTACCATCCGCGTCTGTCTTCTTCTTAAAGATCCATTTATTTTCTATGGCTCGCCGTTCTACGGGCAAGTCAGTCAAAGTCCATACTTCGTTTTCATACATGGATCCTATCTCGGATTTCATGGCTTCTAGCCATTTGCCGGAATCCGGGCCCGCCATCGCTTCTTCATAGTTCGAAGGTTCACTGTTGTCTAACAACATGATTTCCAAGACAGGGTTGCCGTACCACTCTGGTGTGGAACGTGTCCTTGTGGACCTTCAAATTTCAGTAGGAGCTTGATCAGAAGTATCTTGATCATTATCATTAACTTCCTCTCTAGCCGGTGCAGGCACCTCAGGAACATTTTCTTGAGTTGCGCCATTTTCCAGTTCAGGAGGTAATACTTCATCAAGCTCTACTTTCCTCCCACTTACTTCTTTCGAGAGAAACTCTTTCTCCAGAAAGGACCCATTCTTGGCAACAAATATCTTGCCTTCGGATCTGAGGTAGAAGATATACCCAACAGTTTCTTTAGGGTATCCTATGAAGACGCATTTTTCCGATTTGGATTCGAGCTTTTCAGGTTGAAGTTTCCTGACATAAGCATCGCATCCCCAAACTTTTAGAAACGACAGCTTAGGTTTCTTCCCAAACCACAATTCATACAGTGTCGTCTCAACGGATTTCGACGGTGCCCTATTTAAAGTGAATGCGTCAGTCTCTAAAGCATAGCCCCAAAAAGATAGTGGTAAATCGGCAAGAGACATCATAGATCGTACCACATCTAATAGAGTGCGATTACGACGTTCGGACACACCATTACGCTGAGGTGTTCCAGGCGGCGTGAGTTGTGAAACTATTCCACATTTTCTTAAGTGTGTACCAAACTCGTGACTCAAGTATTCTCCTCCACGATCTGATCGTAGAAAATTGATTTTCCTGTCACGTTGATTCTCAACTTCACTCTGAAATTCTTTGAACTTTTCAAAGGTCTCAGACTTGTGTTTCATTAAGTAGACATACCCATATCTACTCAAGTCATCAGTGAGGGTGAGAACATAACGATAGCCACCGCGAGCCTCAACACTCATTGGACCGCACACATCAGTATGTATGATTTCCAATAAGTTGGTTGCTCGCTCCATTGTTCCTGAGAATGGAGTCTTGGTCATTTTACCCATGAGGCATGGTTCGCATGTGTCAAATGATTCATAATCAAGAGACTCTAAAAGTCCATCAGCATGGAGCTTCTTCATGCGTTTGACACCTATGTGACCAAGGCGGCAGTGCCACAAGTATGTGGGACTATCACTATCAATCTTACATCTTTTGGTACTTACACTATGAATATGTGTAGCATTACGCTCGAGATTCATAAAGAATAAACCATTCACCATCGGAGCATGACCATAAAACATATCTCTCATATAAATAGAACAACCATTATTCTCGGATTTAAATGAGTAGCCATCTCGAATTAAACGAGATCCTGATACAATGTTCATGCTCAAACTTGGCACAAAATAACAATTATTGAGGTTCAAAACTAATCCCGTAGGTAAATGTAGAGGTAGCGTGCCGACGGCGATCACATCGACCTTGGAACCATTCCCGACGCGCATCGTCACTTCGTCCTTCGCCAGTCTCCGTTTATTCCGCAGCTCCTGCTGTGTGTTACAAATATGAGCAACGGCACCGGTATCAAATACCCAGGAGTCACTACGATTACTGGTAAGGTACACATCAATTACATGTATATCAAATATACCTTTGGTTTTGCCGGCCTTCTTGTCCGCTAAGTATTTGGGGCAGTTCCGCTTCTAGTGACCACTTTCCTTGCAATAAAAGCACTCAATCTCGGGCTTGGGTCCATTCTTTGGCTTCTTCCCGGCAGCTTGCTTGCTGGGCGCGGAAACTACCTTGCCGTCCTTCTTGAAGTTCTTTTTACCCTTGCCCTTCTTGAACTTAGTGGTTTTATTGACCATCAACACTTGATGTTCCTTCTTGACTTCTACCTCTGCTGATTTCAGCATAGCAAATACTTCAGGAATGGTCTTTTCCATCCCCTGCATATTGAAGTTCATCACAAAGCTCTTGTAGCTTGGTGGAAGCGACTGGAGGATTCTGTCAATGACCGCATCATCCGGGAGATTAACTCCCAGCTGAGTCAAGCGGTTATGTAACCCAGACATAGTGAGTATGTGCTCACTGACAGAACTATTTTCCTCCATCTTACAACTGAAGAATTTGTCGGAGACTTCATATCTCTCGACCCGGGCATGAGCTTGGAAAACCATTTTCAGCTCTTCGAACATCTCATATCCTCCATGTCTCTCAAAACGCTTTTGGAGCCCCGGCTCTAAGCTGTAAAGCATGTCGCACTGAACGAGGGAGTAGTCATCGGAACGTGCCTGCCAAGCGTTCATAACGTCTTGTTCTGCAGGGAGGACAGGTGCGTCACCCAGCGGTGCTTGTAGGACATAATCTTTCTTGGCAGCTATAAGGATAATCCTTAGGTTCCGGACCCAGTCCGTATAGTTGCTGCCATCGTCTTTCAGCTTGGTTTTCTCTAGGAACGCGTTGAAGTTGCGGACTACGTTGGCCATTTGATCTACAAGACATATTGTAAAATATTTAGACTAAGTTCATGATAATTAAGTTCATCTAATCAAATTATAATGAACTCCCACTCAGATTTGACATCCCTTTGGTCATCTAAGTGTTACACGATCCGAGTCGACTAGGCCGTGTCCGATCATCATGTGAGACGGACTAGTCATCGTCGGTGAACATTCTCATGTTGATCATATCTTCCATACGACTCGTGTTCGACCTTTCGGTCTCCGTGTTCCGAGGCCATGTCTGTACATGCTAGGCTCGTCAAGTTAACCCTAAGTGTTTTCGTTGTGTAAAACTGTCTTACACCCGTTGTATGTGAACGTAAGGATCTATCACACCCGATCATCACGTGGTGCTTCGAAACGACGAACTTTAGCAACGGTGCACAGTTAGGGGAGAACACTTCTTGAAATTGTTGTAAGGGATCATCTTATTTACTACCGTCGTCCTAAGTAAACAAGATGCATAAAACATAATAAACATCACATGCAATTATATAAAGTAGTGACATGATATGGCCAATATCATATAGCTCCTTTGATCTTCATCTTCGGGGCTCCATGATCATCTTGTCACCGGCATGACACCATGATCTCCATCATCATGATCTCCATCATCGTGTCTTCATGAAGTTGTCACGCCAACGACTACTTCTACTTCTATGACTAACGCGTTTAGTAATAAAGTAAAATAGTTTACATGACGTTCTTCAATGACACGCAGGTCATACAAAAAATAAAGACAACTCCTATGGCTCCTGCCGATTGTCATACTCATCGACATGCAAGTCGTGATTCCTATTACAATAGCATGAACATCTCATACATGACATATAGATCATTCATCATTCATCACAACTTTGGCCATATCATATCACAAAGCACTTGCTGCAAAAACAAGTTAGACGTTCTCTAATTGTTGTTGCAAGTTTTATGTGGCTGAAGTAGGGTTCTAGCAAGAACGTTTTCTTACCTACGTGAAAGCCACAACGTGATTTGTCAACTTCTATTTACCCTTCATAAGGACCCTTTTCATCGAATCCGCTTCAACTAAAGTAGGAGAGACAGACACCCGCCAGCCACCTTATGCAACTAGTGCATGTTAGTCGGTGGAACCGGTCTCACGTAAGCGTACGTGTAAGGTTGGTCCAGGGCGCTTCATCCCACAATACCGCTGAAGCAAGATAAGACTAGTAGCGGCAAGAAAGTTGACAAATCTATGCCCACAACAAATTGTGTTCTACTCATGCAAGAAGAACTACGCATAGACCTAGCTCTGATACCACTGTTGGGGAACGTTGCAGAAAACAAAAATTTTCCTACGGTTTCACCAAGATCCATCTATGAGTTCATCTAGCAACGAGTGATTAGATGCATCTACATACCTTGTAGATCGCGAGCGGAAGCGTTCAAAGAACGGGGATGATGTAGTCGAACACGACGTGATCCAAATCACCGGAGATCCTAGCACCGAACGGACGGCACCTCCGCGTTAAACACACGTACGGAACAGCCACGTCTCCTCCTTCTTGATCCAGCAAGGGGGGAGGAGAGGTTGAGGGAGATGGCACCAGCAGCAGCACGACGGCGTGGTGTTGATGGAGCTGCAGTACTCCGGCAGGGCTACGCCAAGCACTATGGAGGAGGAGGAGGTGTTGGAGAGGGAGAAGCAGGCAACCAAAGGCCAAGGTATGAAGTCCCTCCTTTCCCCCACTATATATAGGAGGGCCAAGGGGGGGTGGCCGGCCCTAGGAGATCCAATCTCCTAGGGGGCGGCGGCCAAGGGGGGTTTCCCTCCCCCCCAAGGCACCTAGGAGGTGCCTTCCCCTCCTAGGACTCTTCCCCCCTCAAACCCTAGGCGCATGGGCCTATGTGAGGCTGGTGCCCTTGGCCCATGTAGGCCAAGGCACACCCCCTACAGCCCATGTGGCCCCCGGGACAGGTGGACCCCCGGGACCCTTCCGGTGGTCCCGGTACAATACCGATAACCCCGAAACTTGTCCCGGTGCCCGAAACAGGACTTCCCATATATAAATCTTTACCTCCGGACCATTCCGGAACTCCTCGTGACGTCCGGGATCTCATCCGGGACTCCGAACAACATTCGGGTTACTGCATATACATATCCCTACAACCCTAGCGTCACTGAACCTTAAGTGTGTAGACCCTACGGGTTCGGGAGACATGTAGACATGACCGAGATCACTCTCCGGTCAATAACCAACAGCGGGATCTGGATACCCATGTTGGCTCCCACATGCTCCATGATGATCTCATCGGATGAACCACGATGTCGAGGATTTAATCAACCCCGTATGCAATTCCCTTTGTCAATCGATATGTTACTTGCCCGAGATCCGATCGTCGGTATCCCAATACCTCGTTCAATCTCGTTACCGGCAAGTCACTTTACTCGTACCGTAATGCATGATCCCGTGACCAGACACTTGGTCACTTTGAGCTCATTATGATGATGCATTACCGAGTGGGCCCAGTGATATCTCTCCGTCATACAGAGTGACAAATCCCAGTCTCGATCCGTGTCAACCCAACAGACACTTTCGGAGATACCTGTAATGCACCTTTATAGTCACCCAGTTACGTTGTGACGTTTGATACACCCAAAGCACTCCTACGGTATCCGGGAGTTACACGATCTCATGGTCAAAGGAAAAGATACTTGACATTAGAAAAGCTCTAGCAAACGAACTACACGATCTCACGCTATGCTGAGGATTGGGTCTTGTCCATCACATCATTATCCTAATGATGTGATCCCGTTATCAATGACATCCAATGTCCATAGCCAGGAAACCATGACTATCTATTGATCAACGAGCTAGTCAACTAGAGGCTTACTAGGGACATGTTGGTGTCTGTTATTCACACATGTATTACGATTTCCGGATAATACAATTATAGCATGAATAAAGACAATTATCATGAACAAAGAAATATAATAATAATGCTTTTATTATTGCCTCTAGGGCATATTTCCAACAGCAAGCGTCGGGGGCCGCGAGTTAGCACTCCCCCTCCGGCTGGGGGCTGGGGGCTGGCACCCTCGCGACGGCAGGGCACGCCGCATCAGAAGCCCGGCCTGGGGCCAGCCTGTCCTCAGGAGAAGAGCGCAGGAAGCGCCTCAGCCAATCGCAGTTCACGACCAGGCGAGAGGCCCATGGCAGGCTGGCTATGCCACGAGAAGGTCCGCGAAGGAGGATCGCGAGGTGCGCGGGGCCACGGTGCGCCTCGGGATGGTTCGCCTCTTCGATCGCCCTCACCACAAGGGCTCCGCTGCTCGGAGTGCTCGAGGACGGTGGAGGGGGCGAAGCCAAGGGGGACGGCTCCTCAGCCGTCTCCGCAAGCTCGGCTGGAAGGGGCCTGCAGAGCAAGGGTCAGTACAAGTAACAGAAGGATTGGGAGTCAGGCAAGGAGAAGGCTTACTCATCAGTGGCGAAGTACTTCCTACGTTTCAGCAGGCGACAAGGGTAATCGTCGCCCAGGGCCTCCCTTCTCTTCCGGAGAGCCTCGAAGTTCACGCGGAAGCGGCCCAAGAGTTGGGCGCATGGATCAACCTTCAACGAAGACGGAGCATCAAGGCGATCTGCGGCAGAGGCGCCTGCCTGATGTACGCTACCAATCGCCTCCCCAAAAGATGCAGCTGGAGCCTCACGGGCCCCAGTCGCAGGCACTAAGGGAAGCTGCTCGCCACCCTCAGCCTCAGCGGCACGGGCCCCAAGAGCTGCTTCCTCATGAGTCTCGCCCGACGCTGTCACCGCGCCGGGAGCCCCCTCGGACTCTGGCGCCTCATGCCTCCCTGCTCCGCCACTCGAGGATGAGTCGCCTTGGCCGACTGGTAGGGCAGTCACCACCACTGGGTTCTCGTGAGGCCCCTGAAGGCCGGCGGGGCATGGCCCCCACTCATCAAAGACAGGCATCTGCTTCACAAAGTCGCCCCTACTCTGGCAGAGGTACAGCAAGGCCCCTCCCTGCCGGACGCTGCCGGGGTTGGGGTCCCCAGCCAGGGTCAAGAGCGCCGTGCTCAGCACCTCGGGAGTCAGGTCCTCTTCCTGGAGCCTCATACGATCCTCACACCCACGGAAGGCCCACATCCGGCGAGAGTGGCGTTGAAGAGGAGCAATGCGGCATAGCAGGAACTCCTTCACCACCTTGGGCGCTGTCACGCCAAGCGACCTCAAGAGCGCGAAGCGGCGCCAGACGAAGACGAGCCGGGGGCTCTCAAGCGTCTCCTGGCCCCAGCCCGAATTGGGGACGACAAGTGAGGTCGGCTCCAATAGCAGGGAGCTGGGCACCCCTGCGTCCACATACAACCATTGCTCGCGGAACCCAACCACGGGCAGGGGGAGCTTGAAGTCAATCCCAGAGGCCGCCGTCTCAGGCGCGGCAACGAAGCTCACGCAAGCCCAGCATTGGGTAGGGTCGACAAGATGCAACAAGAAGAAGTGGTGCAGCAAGGCAACCGAAGGAGGGATGCCCACCATAGCTTCGCAAACAAAGGCAAAGACCGAAAGGAGGGTGATGGATTCAGGACCCAGATGCATCATGTGGATCTGATAGTGGGAAAGCACGATGTTGAAGAAATCGAAAAAGGGGGGAACCAGACCCACCCACAGGGCGTCGGCAAGATATGGGACCTCGGTGGCTGTCCTGTCGATGAAGAAGTGGGACGCGGGCCAGGTCGTCGTCCTCCCGCATTCATTGAAGATGGTGGCCAGAGCCAAGCTGACCTTGCCCAAGCCCTCGGCGGGGGCCGCCGACGGCGGCGGGCAAGGCGGAGACATGGGTTTCTTCCCTCTCCCCTTCTTCGTCGGAGCCATGGCGATGGGAAGGGGGGAGGGAGGTTCGAGATTGAGTTGAAAACAGAAGCCGAAGTTCGAGCAGAGGAAGGACAGAGGGCGCTCGAGTGATAAAAGGGGAACGGTTGTGTACGACTACGGGTCCGCCTAGCACGGCGCAAGATAAGGAGGGGTGGACTGGAAGGGCGCGCGCCGTTCCGTACTTATGGCCGGCGAAGGCCAACCGCCGGCCTCCACGATCGCAGGTAATCATGACCCATTTTTGCATGCAGGAACTTGTCCAATCCGTGCAGTTGTCGAGGCGTCGTGGGGAAGTGGAGACGCGCACGTCCAGTCAACCGCCATGCGGCGCCCAAGGCCGCAGGCTGTTAGGGCCCGCGGCGCTTCGCTCTTGCCCTTCCACCTCCCTGCACGGCCAAGTCCGGGCGCGCCTTAGGCCCGGGGGCTACTGTCGGCATTCTGGGAACGGGGGTCCCCAGACTTGCCTGCCTGCGGCCTGCGGCGTGGCTCAAAGGGGGGCCCAGCATGGCCCGTCTTCACCAACACAAACCCAAGACCCTCGCGAGGGGCCAAGCCTCGCGGGGTAGACGACGCGGAGCTTCCTTAGGCACGGCCTCATCAGACTGGCTCACGAGGGGGCGAAGAGATCAAGGCGGGGTACCTCACGAGGTGCCCATGACGCAAGCCCTGACGATTCAGGGTGCCAGGCGGGTGCCAGCCGGCGCAGCGTCCTCCTTCCCTCTTTGGTGCAAGGGGGGCAAGCGCAGCCACGGAGTACCGAGGCATTAGGCAAAGGTTGCCATTTCGGTGCAACGAGACCAAGACCAGGAGGACTATGAGACGGAGGTCACCGTGGAGCCCAAGACGGCGTCATCACCAGAGCTTTGCACAGGCGAAGACTGCTTTTGTCAGGATAGCTGATACTTGCTATCCCCCTTCAAATTAGCCCGCCATTGTTGGCTCCCTTCCCGCTCAATATTTGGGGAGAGGACCAGGGCCCCTATAAATAGGACTAGCCACCCCCAGGGTAGAGGGGATCGAGAATCAGCCAACCCAGAAGCAAGCTGGGGTCGAAATCAGGGTCGGTCAGTTGGAGGAAAGTAGAGAGAGAGAGAAAGGTCACTGAACTCCTCCGAGCAGTTCATCGCCCCAGCCAAGAACAGACCCTCGCGAGGCTGTTCTCCCTTGTATTGTTCATCATCATCAGCCCAAGAGGCAATCCACCACACCACACACTGGAGTAGGGTATTACACCACAACGGTGGCCCGAACCAGTATAAACCCTGTGTCTCTTGTGTTGTTCTTTCCTTACTTTAGATCCTAGCATGGCGGAGGGGTGCAAGTAGGTAGGGGGCGAAATCTCCGCACGCACCCCAGTGTTCAAACCTCAAGGGTCTGCCGGAACCCGAAATCCGACAAATACATAGACAAATAGAGTGTCCCTAGTATGCCTCTACTTGACTAGCTCATTAATCAAAGATGATTAAGTTTCCTAGCAATAGACATGTGTTGTCATTTGATGAACGGGATCACATCATTATATAATGATGTGATGGACAAGACCCATCTGTTAGTTTAGCACTATGATCGTTTAGTTTGTAGCTATTGCTTTCTTCATAACTTATACATGTTCCTATGACTATGAGATTATGCAACTCCCAAATACCGGAGGAACAACTTGTGTGCTATCAAACGTCACAACGTAACTGGGTGATTATAAAGATGCTCTACAGGTGTCTCTGATGGTGTTTGTTGAGTTGGCATAGATCGAGATTAGGATTTTTCACTCTGATTGTCGGAGAGGTATCTCTGGGCCCTCTCTGTAATACTCATCACTATAAGCCTTCCAAGCAATGTGAATAAATAGTTAGTTACGGGATGATGCATTACGAAACGAGTAAAGGGACTTGTCGGTAATGAGATTGAACTAGGTATGAGGATACCGACAATCGAATCTTGTGCAAGTAACATATCGATGACAAAGGGAACAACGTATATTGTTATGTGGTTTGACCGATCAAGATCTTCGTAGAATATGTAGGAGCCAATATGAGCATCCAGGTTCTGCTATTGGTTATTGACCGGAGATGTGTCTCGGTCATGTCTGTATGGTTCTCGAACCCGTAGGGTCCACACGCTTAATGTTCGATGACGGTTTGTATTATGAGTTATGTGATTTGATGTACCGAAGGTTGTTCGGAGTCCTGGATGAGATCACGAACATGACGAGGAGTCTCTAAATGGTCGAGACGTAAAGATCGATATATTGGAAGGCTATATTCGGACATTGAAAAGGTTCCGAGTGATTCGGGTACTTTTCGGAGTACCGGAGAGTTACGGGAATCCACCGGGGGAAGTAGTGGGCCTTAATGGGCCATACGGGAAAGGAGAGAAGGGCCTCAAGGGGTGGCCGTCCCCCCCCCCATGGCAAGTCTGAATTGGGCTAGGGAGGGGGCGGCGCCCCCCTCTCTTTCCTTCTCCCTCTCCGACTTCTTCCCTCTCTCCTCTCTTGGAAAAGGAAGGGGACTCCAACTAGGATTAGGAATCCTAATTGGACTTCCCCTATAGGCGCGCCCCTCCTAGGTCGGCCTCCTCTTCCTCCCTCCTTTATATACGTGGGCAAGGGGCACCCATAGACACATAAGTTGATTTCTTAGCCGTGTGCGGTGCCCCCCTCCACAGTTTTTCCACCTCAGTCATATTGTCGTAGTGCTTAGGCGAAGCCCTGCGTCGGTAACTTCATCATCACTGTCACCACACCGTTGTGCTGATGAATCTCTCCCTCGGCCTCAGCTAGATCTAGAGTTCGAGGGACGCCACCGAGCTAAACGTGTGCAGATCACGGAGGTGCTATGCATTCGGTACTTGATCAGTTGGATCGCGAAGACGTTCGGCTATATCAACCACGTTATTAAACGCTTCCGCTTTCGGTCTACGAGGGTACGTGGACACACTCTTCCCGCTCGTTGCTATGCTTCTCCTAGATAGATCTTGCGTGATCGTAGGATTTTTTTTTGAAATACTACGTTCCCCAACAACAAGAACCATTCTTACCTACGCATCAAAACCACAACGATTTTCGTCAAGTGTGTCGTTTTAACCTTCAACAAGGACCGGGCATAGTCAAACTCGATTCAACTAAAGTTGGAGAAATAGACACCCGCCAGCCACCTGTGTGCAAAGCATGTAGGTAGAACCAGTCTCATGAACGCGGTCATGTAATATCGGTCCGGGCCGCTTCATCCAACAATACCGCCGAATCAAAGTAAGACGTTGCTGGTAAGCAGTATGACTATTATCGCCCACAACTCTTTATGTTCTACTCGTGCATATAACATCTACGCAAGACCTGGCTCGGATGCCACTGTTGGGGAATGCAATATTTCAAAAAAAATTCCTACGATCACGCAGATCTATCTAGAGATGCATAGCAACAAGAGGAGAGAGTGTGTCTACGTACCCTTGTAGACCAAAAGCGGAAGCGTTTAGTAACGCGGTTGATGTAGTCGAACGTCTTCGTGATCCAACCGATCAAGTAACGAATGCACGCCACCTCCGCGATCTGCACACATTCAGCTCGGTGACGTCCCACGTACTTTTGATCCAGCTGAGGCCGAGGGTGAGTTCCGTCAGCATGATGACATGTTGACGGTGATGATGAAGTTACCGCTGTCAAAACCGGCAGATCTCGGGTAGGGGGTTCCGAACTGTGCGTCTAAGGTCGATGGTAATAGGAGAAAGGGGACACGATGTTTACCCAGGTTCGGGCCCTCTCTATGGAGGTAATACCCTACGTCCTGCTTGATTGATATTGATGAATACGAGTATTACAAGAGTTGAGCTACCTTGAGATCGTAATGGCTAAACCCTAGAGGTCTAGCTTGTATGGCTATGGTCATGAGTCTCCCTTCCGGACTAAGTCCTCCGATTTATATAGACACCGGGAGGATCTAGGGTTACACAAGGCCGGTTACAAAGGAAAGGAATCTACATAGTTGGTAGCCAAGCTTGCCTTCCATGCCAAGGAGAGTCCCATCCGGACACGGGTGCAGTCTTCGGTCTTCACACATTCACATCCCATCACTCCGGCCCATGGCTAACATGCCAGACATCCGAGGACCCCTTAGTCCAGGACTCCCTCAGTAGCCCCTGAACCTGGCTTCAATGACGAGGAGTCCGGCGCGCAGATTTATCTTCGGCATTGCAAGGAGGGTTCCTCCTTCCGAACTCCAAGATAGTCTTCGGACAAAACAATCGTGTCCGGATCTACAACACACAGCCGTAGAGAGTATAATATTTCAGAATCCAATCTGCTGACCACTTTAGTAACATGACATCACGTCAGTCCGGCCATAATTTCGAACCATTTTTTGTTTGCTACTCCATGTTTCGAGACGCGGTTGCCATTGGCACGTCTTGTCAAAGCAAAGATCGTGTCCCCTTATTGCGGGGTTTTCATCAATTCGGGTGTGGGTAACCCAACCGTGCCTGTTTACACGGCCCTTGGGAATAGTCTAGGTTTAAGGCGAGTGGGGAGGCATTCGATATTCACTGCCTTTATAAGGGGATAAGGATTCCCTGTTCTTCTCCCACGCCTTCTCCTTCCTCTGCCCGTCCATACTCGAGCTCCAGCGCCCAAGCTCTAGCTTTCCCACCCGAGAAAGCACTCCAATCATGTCCGGGTCTGGAGCTAGAGGCAAGTGGATGGCCTCCTCCGTCAAGGAGGACATCAAGGAGCTCGGGAGGCCGGATACCTGGCCAAGGGGATCATTTACCGACTCCCGGCCAAGGGACAAATCGTCCCTACCCCAGAGCCCCATGAGAGGGTGGTATTTCTCACACATTTCGTCCGCAGGCTGGGATTCCCTCTCCACCCATTTTTTCGTAGATTAATGTTTTACTATGAGCTGGACTTCTATGATCTAGCCCCCAACTCTATCTTCAACATCTCAGCATTTATTGTCGTGTGTGAGGCCTTTCTCCGTATCCCACCTCACTTCGGCCTATGGCTGAAGACCTTCAATGTGAAGCCGAAGGTGGTGAGCGGCCAACAAGCAGAGTGTGGAGGCACCATGGTGGGCAAGATGCCCAATGTCACATGGCCCGAAGGCTCCCTCGTGGAGATGGTGAAGGGGTGGCAGTCGGGGTGGTTCTACATCACCGAGCCGCGCAACACCAATTGGGCGGCAGCCCCCGAATTCCGATCCGGAGCTCCGATGCGGCTCACCTCCTGCCAAGAGAAGGGCCTAATCTGGGGCTCTTCGAGCAAGCTGACTAGGCTCAGACGTGCATCCAAAACATGATAACCAAGAGGATCAAACTCGTGAACGTGATCCAGGTTATGCTCATTCCCCGGATCCTTTCGTGCCAACGCCGTACTTGCTATTTGTGGGAGTTCGATCCGGCCAAGCACCAAATGCTACTAGAGCTCTTCGGCACGATGCACGAAGACATCTGGAAAGTGCTCTTCAAGGCCGGCGAGACACCACCACCCACAACCGAGGATCGTGGGCTCAGCTTAAAACGCCAGGCCAATTCGGTAAGTTCTTTCATGTTTTCAAGGTATACCCTCTACTGGCATATTTTGAGGAAGGAGTCTAAGCCTTCCTATCAATTTTTCAGGCCTAGATCGATATAGCGGGGCGTATTAACTGTTCGGCTCCGCTATCCGAAGACCAAGAAACCCCACTTCTGATGAAGATGCTGTTTTCCGGTGCCTTATGATGTGCCGGATAAGAAGGCCAAGAAAACAGCCAAAGGGGCTAGGAGTGGCCTTTGCCGAAAAGGTGCTTCAGACATCACGTCCGGAGACGAGACTCACTCTTCAGCCACCGAAGACGGCGACAAAGAGGAGGAGGAAAACGACCCCCCTGAGGAGGGAAGGAAGAAAAGGGGGGCCTCCCCAACTCTGGAGGCGAAGGCGCCCAAGAGGGGGAAGGGCTCCCTCGCGGATAACTCCGCGTGGGATGTCGATAGCAGTCCG